>NC_090266.1:261975032-262276502 GCF_040414725.1 Anabrus simplex | reverse complement strand
TAGTATTCTACTGTTCATTCATAATCATGTAACGCCGGGACTTAGCACTCGGTTGCTGTGGAGAACCATACCGGTTTGTGATGACATGCAGTGTCGAGTGCTCGCATGCGATTCCACCGTAATCCTGACACCTCTCGCGCATGACATTACATGATAGTCAAGCTAAACATTTAAACTCCAATGTAATCGATGCAATTATGGTAACATTAATGAAGATTTATCATTTAAATAACCAGTTTTACAGTATATATGCTTTAATCTGGAGCACCCAGTGACTTAAATATGTGTTAATATTATGTAAATAGCACGTATCTAGGTTATGTTAGCTGGGCGGTCTGTAAAACGGCAGGGCGGCGCGTCAAGTAGAAAGGTCCTCGAAAGAAAATTGCATATGAGCATGTATTTTCCCATTGGATCATGGCTGAAGATGACCCAGTACACGTGGAGTCAAAACTAGTCCCAATTATATAAGACACAACACAAGTTAATGGTACTGAATAGGTAGACCCTTCTCTACCCTTTGATAGTTATGCCATGTGTTCTTGACATGCGATCACGAAACATCATCACTGTCTCATCTAACAAGTGTGGCTTTGTTAAAAACAGCAGAACAAGAGACGCCATCCATCCACTTCATCTATTGATGGAAAGATACGAGAAAAGGAAGACAGTTCACTTGGCCTTTCTTGATTTTAGGATTGGGCACTATGTCACTGTTTCGGCACATCGTGCCGTTGCACAGTTATGTTCCGTTGTTCCGGAACACCGAGTGTCAGCTGTTTTGAAACATTCTCAAGCAAGACCAAGACAGTAACTCACTGACCCATCCAAAGCACTGCCCTTCGCCTACTAGCTGACTGTTAATACCGGCAGTGTGCCACCACATGCTGGAGTGTTCAGTCATATCCTCTTTGTTCTGCGAGTCCTGTTGCACCAGCCACTGGCCTTCGGTACATGCACATCGCTTAATGTGTTCTGTTTTGTTTTCAACTTTCTATAAGTGTGTTTTTATTCAAGCCTAGCAACATATTGTACACCGTACAAAAGACTGTAAACTTTGCAGAATGTCACACCAGAATCCAGGTGTATTTTGGAACGAATGAACGTTCTTAACCTAAAAGCAACATTTAAACATGACTTTTTTGGGCGCGTATTTCAGAATACGGACTGGAAAATTTATAATGTCCAATAACGGACTTATTCAGGACAAATATTTCACATTCCCTATGGGAATCAACATCTATATCATCTGATGGCAAGGCAGGCATCAAGTTTTTGTAATGAGATATAGTCTCTCAAAGTGCACTGGCACTGCTGGTGGCTCCAAGTAGCCTACGCAGTAGCCTCCACGGTATGCACTAGCCATGCGTCTTCGTGGGTGTGCTATTTACCAACTGAAGAACTCTATTTAGCACAGTGGGGCGAAACACTGGTAACCAGGATGAGTTAGCTGGAAAATTTATAATATCCAATAACAGACCATTTATATTGGTATTATTGCTTTTCCACGTCCCGTGAAGCTTTATCCTCCTCCTAATTGCTCACAATACAGGCTGATACATTTCAATTCATAAAAATATTATTGTAATAGTTACTTTTAAACTCCTGTACTGTTGCTGTAACCGTGATATGTTAATTGCATATTGACTGCAAAATCTTGGCCTAAACGCACCCTTTAAATGTAATTATTCCGTGTGAATTTCAGTGTTCCAACTGTTCCTTCATGTTCTATGCAGCTTTACGCTGGCTGCAACTACCCACAGCATGTCAGGTACAGGCACTTCCCGGCTGACGTGGAGCATGTCATGTTGCCTCACGAAGTTACCTCTTCCGCGTAGTTACAGTTCCATGTGTAGTGTGCCGGCACAGTATACCAAAACACTCCACCTCAGACTCCTAACGTTTCAGAACAGCTGACTGTTGCAGTCTCCCAACCCTACTTGATTTGGAAAAGGAGTTCGACAGGTGATCTCATTTGGCTGGCAAGGAGACTACACAGTTTACCTGAAGCCAATGTCAACCGGGTGAAACTTCTGTACCAAATGACCACAAATTCAGTATGGCGTGCAGCAGGAATGTCCAATACCTTCCCCATCAATGTTGATGCCCATCAATGATCAGCCTTGTCACCACTGCTGTTCATACTCTGCATGAACGCCATCACAAATGACATCCAGGCTGAGCATCCACGGACATTATTATATGCGGACGATGTCATGCTAGCTAATGAGACACGTAAGGGCACAATTATAGATTGAGATATCTTTGAAGGTATGTATTGATGTTAAAAATACATTCCGGTTTCAATCTCCTACAGATAATCTTTGACTGAAGAACATAAACAAGAAAATTAAAAAGATAAAAAAACAAATACATCAATTTAGTACATTAATTATTCAAAGACAATGTACGATTTTTTATATTAACGATAAAATGTGTATGATAACATATTAAAATTAGTAATATTTCATGTGTATAGTTCCCTACCGGAGCCCTTTATGGATCTGAATGCTGGCCTACAACATCGAAGCACGAACAGGCACTTCATGCAACAGAAATTAAGACGCTGTGGTGGTCCAATGGCTTGACTCGACTAGACCATATCAGGAACGATGTTGTGCGGAAGAAATTCAAAGCTGCCCCAATCATAGAGAAAATGAGTGAATCATGTCTGCGATGGTATGGGCATGTACTCCGTAGCAGTGAAACCTCAGTTGCAAAGACTGCCCTTCACTGGAATGTGGAGGGTCGCCGACCTAGAGGGTGACCACAAACACGCTGGCTGGATAGGGCGAGAGATGACACGCCACTCACCAAAGTCAGCATTCAGGACACTATGGATCGATTGAAGTGGAGGAAACATTGCAAGAAGGCAGACCCCAGATAAATGGGAAAGTGATGATTTTAATCAGCATTAGGCCTATATGATCTTCAACTTCATAACAAGATTAAAAGAATTCAAATTGGCCTAATAATAATGGAGCAATACAATACATTTTAGTTTATGCTGAATGTTGAAATATATTTCCCTCCCCCACTTCTACAAGACTGATTTTATGATTAATTTACATATTCAAATTGAGCAAGAATTTAATTTTTTTCCCTTGCCATTTGTTTTGCATCGCAAGAAATGATTCCTTCAAACAGCATATATATATATATATATATATATATAAAAAGAACATCAAAATCAATCGCTCATCTTGAAAATGCACGGCTTCCCTTTGTAATGCACTCGAAATTGTAAAAACTGAGGAGGATCTGAACTGATCAAAAGGTAATGTATTTAATGAAATTAAGGCAAATTTGAAAAAGGTGCTGTTTTAACAATAATATTTGTTTCACGTCCCACCAACTACATATTTATGGTTTTTGGAGATGCCAAAGCAAAATTTGAAGATTCTCAACCAACAACTGTCCCCAGATGAAACAACTTTGTTTCAATTTCCTACCATAACATCATGTAATTTAGAGTGGAGTTTCTCCAGGTATAAAAACATACGGATGACAACCCAAGAAGCTTCGAATTTGCCAACTTCAAAATGCACATGATTATCCAGAGTAAATTTACTGATAGTGGGGACTAATGCAAGGTTCAGATATTTTATTCTCATTTTTATAAATAGTTTTCTGTGTAGACACTAGCCAAGTCCTTCGTCACCGAATGTTACACTTTTTTTTTACTTTTCAGTTTACCAAAATGAAACAAAGAATTTTCTGATAACTGTAAGATCACATTTTTTACATAAAATAATCTGTAAGGTCATACATCTTTTTTGGGTCATATTTGTTTGCATAATTTTAGGTCATTAAAATCTGCCCTCATTCATAATCCAGTCATCATCACAATATTTTCTTAGCAAAGGAAACACCTCAAATAAAACAGAGCATTTTTTTAAGTATCACTAATAAATATTACCCCTACATGAGTAACACTAAATTGTGACCCACAGTCAGAAATTTTACCACGTTAGTTTACGATGAGTTTGAAGCTAATGACAATTAATAATAGGAATTATGGGTTTCTGCAAAATTTTCTGATACAGTAATTATTTTTCTAATATGAATGTTTATGTTGCCTTCTGTATGCATACTTACTCTACCCTAAATCAACAATGTACTTAGATTTTATTCTATTATTAGTACCTCCTAACTGACTGACTTCAATCTTTAAAAGTCCCACCCCAAAATAATATGTACAATTCCTTTGTAGAATTAACCGGCTCATTGCAATTAACTGAAATGAAATAATAAAAATCAGAACACACTTCCATTTTCAAAATTACACACACTCAGTTCTACTTCAGTTGTTGAACTATGACCACTAAACTTTGCAACAGGATAATAGAGTTGGACTTCTTGCTTGCAACACACTGAAAACATATATTATTTTCAAACGAACTGTGCATTACTGGCCAGGAATATACCGACTACTGGAACAAGCAAGCTTCATGTCTGACTTCGTCCCTGGACTCAAGGAGGCTTACAAGAATTCAGTTATCCATTCGTCAAATTGCAATGGTTTCTGCTTTAGTGTCTAGATTCCAACACAACAAAGCACACGCCGTACATTACAAATGAAGCTCTCTTCAATAATTTTCAGCCCACACATATAAAGAATAATGGAGAATTACACAAAACTATTTCTATTCACTGCGTGAAGAGTAAATTTTAATATGCATCCAAATTCAGACTTTTGAAAACTGCTGAGCTATCGGTTATAGAGGCCGTGGAAATGTTCAACACAGTAAACTGTATACCCTATAAGATTTGAGGAAGTAGGTAAAATAAATCATTAGACTTAAACCCAATGTAATGACCAACGGAGTCCTACAAGTAAATTTAAGGTTACGTGAAAGAATGTGATCCACGAAATGTCACTGTAATATTTTCCCAAATGGAAGATAATAATTGCTTTTACTCAAATAAAGTCTAAAATCTCAAGTAAATTGAGAAATAATACGAAATATTTCATTTGTAGAGAATGCATACATACTTTATAGGCTTTATAGGCCTTACAACAATAACACTTCTTCTACGTAGCAGCGCTTCCGTTAGTGTTTTGTTTACACTGTTGTGTGCAAGGAGTAAAGGATACAGGGAGATGCCTTGAAGCTCTGAGAAGGGCCCCATATACATGCAGACTTCTGGAATACTTACCTGCACAGACTTGCCTCCGGGAGGCACACGCTCAGACTAAATGATTATTTACCGAGGAAGTTGAATACGACGCGCTCAGCTGTTTACTGTTTAAGATTTTGCGCTTCGGATCGTTGAAAAATATATACGGATTGAAATTAATTAGATAGTCGGTATAGAATATGAGTTGTTATTTGGACATAATGTAGCGCTCTGCACGAAAAAGACGCGCAAAAAAATATTTCAGTTTTCATATTTGTAGGTTACCACGTTTACATTTATTGCCGCAACTCTGAGATAGAGCTTTCGTCGCAAAGTCTCCGGCTGAATTCAAGCAGTGCCAGAATGTCAGAGATTTGAATGCAGACTTTTTGTCGGCAGACTTATCGGCCATACACACAGAGACATGTCTGAAGAGACTGGTTTGCGCAGACTTACCTCCGACTAAGTCTGCGCGTGTATGGGGCTCTAGAGTGAAGTCCAATGACAGTGGTCTACAAAGGGGTCGTGGACGTAAATAGGCGCGAGAACGTATGCTCTTTTTTGATAGTCACTATCACAGCTTATTGATGTGAATACGGTGTACGCAAATTGTAATTGCGGTAATTTTCAGATGCGAACACTGAGCGACACGCTAAAATGTAAAAGAGATACTAAAATTTAGTTGATGTTGTAGCTCTTACAATGTCGTGTTGTGCATACGGTTGCAAGAATCGGAAATCCAAAAATATTCCTGGAATAACATTTCAAAGGTAAGATTCTAAGTATGGCTTTTTTTAATAGTACAGTACATTATACTACCTCATTGTATTTCGGAGTCTCGGAAGCACCGTCCACGTTTTGTAAGAATTATTACGTTAGACTTGTTGCTTATCGTCAATTTTTCCTGAGGTTTCCTGTTCATGAAGAAAGGAGAGCGGAGTGGATTAAGGCCATCCGAAGGGAAAATTGGATACCTTCTTCTTATACCGGAATATGTTCAGCACATTTCAAACCGGAATTATTTGATCGGTCCATGAAGAAAGTTGTTTGGAAGGTGAATGCAGTACCTACTATTTTTGAAGAATTAGAGCACTCGAGGCCTAGGGAACTTTTCATTTTCACGCCTTTCGTGCCCCTTGTCTTCCTTTGGCCGATACCTTGATTCTTCGAAGTGTCGGATCCCTTCCATTCTTCCTCCTAATTAGTGTTAACGGAGGATGGTTGCCCAGTTGTACTTCCTGTACGGTATAATAAGGCCCACGGTATCCCCTGCCTGTCGTAAAAGTCCATGGAGAGGTGGAGATAGGACAACACCCACGATATCCTATGCTTCTCATAAGAGGCGACTGGAAGGGGCCTCAGGAGCTCTCAGTTTGGGAGCATGGGTTTGCAACCATGGAGCCTTTAGCTGAGTCCTGGCATTACTTCCACTTACTTTTGCCAGGCTAATTTTAATCTATCATATCCGACCTCCGATGGTCAACTCCTGTTCTTTTCCGACCCCGGGGCTAAAAGAGGACTCGAGGGCTAGGGAGTCTTTTATTTTCTCGGCCTTCATGGCCCTTGTCTTTCTTTGAACTATATCTTCATTTTTCTCTTATTAGTGTTAATAGACGATGGTTGCCTAGTTGTATTCCCTCTTAAAAACAATAATCATCACCACGTGTCGTAAAGGGTGATTAAGGACCTAAGGATCTCCTAAATTCGGAGTTTGGGTTTGCATCCAAGGGTCCCTTAGCTGAGTCCTGCATTGTTTCCACTTGGGTCAGAAGATGGTTTACATGATGGTTTTACTTCCTATTAAAACAATAATCACCTCCACCACCACTCCAAAATATGTAGTAAACAATGTTTCTAAGCCCAGTTTGGTGATTTTTGCGCATTCCCCTTGTTACGGAGTTTTTCGTGGTAGTTAGAGGTGAAAGAAGGTGCGGGGGGTGAACAGGTCTCCGGCTACGAAATTAAAGTTACTTTTAAATTTAACAAGGTTATATTTTCTTTGCAAAATCAAGAAATAACAAGCATGGCAGGTACAGAGTAGCAAGGTAACAAATTACAATTACAATATTTACAGGATTTGGGCTTCGAGCCCCGAACTCACAATTCTTGGGCAACTAGCCCAACTTTACCCCAAAACAAGATTTAACAGAGGGGCAGAGAACCCCATTCATGCCCAGGAGCACTTGCTCTAAATTACACAGAAAAACCTCCTCGAGGCATACATACTCAATTTTCAAGAAAGAGCCACTCGCTCTCAACTTTAAGCCTATCAAAGGCCACCAAACTCCACCTTCAAGTTGTCCTCTAAGGACATAGACACGGGGGTAAAATACCCAACCTACTGAGGTCTATTAAGTGAGAAAAAGGTTAATTACATGACCTCCAAAATAACAATTTGAGAGGAGGCGATCGGCACTTCTAATACCTATTGTTTAAAACCTAAGCTGGCTTTAGGCCGCTAATGCAAGGGCTAATCCCATACTAAAGAGGTGACTTTATGAGGAAACAATTTACATTACGTTAAGGAAGAAAGTAGTGAAAATAAGTTCACATCAAAACAATATGAGTGGGAGCTCGAGAGGGTTAAGCACTCTCTATCCCAATATGTAGCTTTGAAAGAGAATAGATGCTAAGAGTCTTTACATTTTAGGGAAAGTTACATGGTAGAAACGCTTCGGACCCGCCCCGAGAGTTAAACTGCTGAGCTAGCAAGAAAAGAAGTTATTAAAAGGCCATTACCTTGGTGTTGAACTGCTCCCCGAAGAAAGAGGCGCTTCCCGCCCCCTGCTACGTACTTTACACACTGAAAGATATTACTGAAGTGGCGCAGAGACCCGAAAATCAGCAGTTTATATACTCTCGTGGAAAGTTCGAGGCGTTTCGAAAATGAGAACACCCGCCCACAAAAACTTTATTGGCTAGGGTTAAGCAAGATATTCAAGTTGGAGAAGATACATCTGATAGGTCAGAAATTAATTAAAGAAATTCGGGATTGGCTAAATTCAAAACAAGGGGAAGGAAAGGGTTATACAGCCAACTTAAACATTAACAGAAAGAAATTTAACAAGGAACAAACTTTTGAAATAAAAATTTCTCCAAAAAACAGTTCTTTCACTTCGCACTAGGGTGCACCATTGTAGTTCTTCAGTAGTGTCCTCTAGAAGAGAAAGTTCACACTTCTTACTACAGGTAAAACAAAAATGCGTCGAAAACGACCCAGTTCAGAAACTTCAAAATTTCCAAGTAGTGACATCTTCTGGGTAACTTGAAAATTAATACATTAGATAAAGTTCGGACTTCCTCCAGCAGAGGATTTTCAACTGCCGCAAAGTTTGAATTAGCGGCGTGGAGGTGTACCGCCCGGTACACCCCTAAAGCATTCAGATTGCGGTATGCCAACATTAATAGCCTACTCCTTATCTTTATTAATATCTGGTGAAGATTTGCATCTACTCTCATTAATATACTGAATTTATAGTACCGATAGTCAACTAGCGAGAGGTTAGATTTAAGGCTGCGGGTCATGAGAAACGCTTTCTTAGAGCTTAGTAAAAAAGCATTAATAAGTCTGTTTCCCAGAAATTTTTTTACAGTTAATCGCCGTGTTATTTTCAAACGATTCTACGTAATTGAGCAATTCGAAGTTTCCCTACTCCGGAGAAAATGTCTTAGTTTGTATATATTCACAACGTCAGAACTGCTATGTTTTGGTAACCATGGGGGCGTGGCCGTTAGCTTCAAGCAAGACCAACTACAATATTATCAGACCTGAAGGCACATCTCGATACGTCACAAAATGGCCGCCGCATTGGGCTACGCGCATCTAACATGTAGGGCCATGTTTACATTCAGCTTGGTGTAAGCTCAGCACGTGTCTAGTTCGTTGAGGTTATCTTGCTACTGGAATTCGCAAGTTAATTATCAACCAAATATGTTGGTGTGTAAAGTAATGTTTCAGTGTCCTTTTATTTGTTATTTTTAAAGTGCTATTGATGTTTTTAGTTGTATTCAGAGGTTATTAGGGCCGTATGTAACGTGTTGATGATTCAGTGAGTTTGGTCTGGTGGAGTGGAATTAGTTTTAGTAATTTAGAGGTTATTAGTGCCGTATATTATTTGCTGCTGCTTCGGTGAATTTGGTCTGGTGGAGTACATAAATGTGTTAGATAAGTACAATGGGTCTAAACATTCTGTGCCTGGTTGTCGATCAAATTATGGATCTTCCAATACTACAAATTTAGGTTTACTAAGGAAAACGTTTTACGAGACAAATGGGTTAGGAATATTCATTGTAACCATTTTGAGGTTACTGATAATACTTCGGTATACATTAAACATTTTGACCCTAAGTTTATTATAAGTGAAGATGTTTTTCCTGTGCTCAACGGCGATCCCATTAGAGTGCCCAGAAAATTCCCAAAACTGACTCGTGATGCATATGCCACTATATTTCCTAATCAGCCCTCTTATCACACTGTAAGTGTTTCAAAACAAAGGACAAATCCCGAAGACATGGTTCAAGAGCTTATTAGGAGAGATGAGGAGAATTTGAATAAGTGGTGCGAAAATAACAAAATTACTGATTTTACCGCATTCATCTGTGAAGTCGAGAAAGAATGTGTTAAACCATTCACTGCAATAGTGAAGGAAGATTAGGTGTTGTTTGTGAAGGTGGATGATGAGTCATTTTCTAACGTTCCGTTCATTTCAGTGAGTTTTAAGGTTTCCAGTTCTGTTAGAGTTCAAGTGTTTTACAAAAATGTGTGTTTGCCTACAGAGCATTTTAGGGTAGTAATGGGATCAACACCCCATTGGCGCCGTAAACAGTTTGTAAAATTTGAAGGTACCTAGTAGCTTTTTAACTTAATGATGTAAAATGCCGTTGCAAAGTAAGCT
The DNA here is from genome assembly GCF_040414725.1 of Anabrus simplex. NCBI lineage: Eukaryota > Metazoa > Arthropoda > Insecta > Orthoptera > Tettigoniidae > Anabrus > Anabrus simplex. The sequence continues at coordinate 262,266,486 of NC_090266.1, read as the reverse complement.
TTTGGCCAAATATTATCCCAAAGTATCTGTAATGGATGGTAAATGAAATATTATGCCCTTGGAAAATAAGAGGGGAGCGATCATACGAGCGTTTATGTGTAAAGAAAATTGCAGCGCATTTATCAAGAGATAACCGAAGTCCATTATAATGAAACCACATGTATACCCCACTCATTACGTTACTCATAAGTGTACGGGCTTCATCAACACAAGCATGGGAAGTGTACAAAACTATGTCATCCACAAAAATGAGAACAAGAACATGCTGCGAAATTAGTTGTTCAAGATCACTAATATATAATGCAAAAAGTAGACCGCTTAATATATCTCCTTGAGGCAAGCCACTACAGGAAGTTCGACTAATTAAGTGATGGTATGACGATTTAATTGTTAAAGAGCGAAAAATATATATAAGTTTTGTAAGGTAGTTCGGAAGGCGGCAGGTAGCCATTTCGCAGCGAGTTTAGCCCAAAGCACATGTAATGGGACTAAGTCATAAGCTTTATGTATATCCAAACAAATGTCAAGGGTACTATTTTTACAGTGTTGGGCAAGAAGGAGGTCTATGGTCAAAATATTAATAGGGTCATGAGTACTACGGCCTTTGAGAAAAGCATATTGGTGTTTAGGGAGTAAATTATAATATTCCAGTGTCCATGACAAACGTTATAAGAGTAGTTTTAAAATGTCTTGCGCAAGCAAGATCCTAAGACGATACCACGATATTTCTCGGGATTTGTAGGAGATTTTTGGGGTTTGGGAATAGGAAAAAGAAAAATCATTCCACTGAGGAGGAGTGTGAGTGGTAAGCAGGATATCGTTGTAAATGTGTAGGAGTATCGACTGCGCGTACAAGGGTAATAATCGAAGCATTTTATAAGTAATATAATATGTATCAGGGGAGGATGTGGATGCGGAATGAAGAACAGCTTGTAAATCACGTAATTGGAGGGGTTGAAGGAGGGTGGATTACTGATAGTTTGGGGAATAATGAGAAATAGAAAAAGAGGTAAAGTATAATCCGGAGTCAATGTATGGAAAAAGGAGAGGAGAATATCTTGTGGTATGAGTCGGGGGGCCGTTATGTGAGAAGGAATGTGACAACGCCCGGATGGCGCACCATAATTGGACGGTAGGTTTATGCGAAGTGAGAGAAGATATAAATATTTTCCACGCGGCACGACGTTATGTGTTTAAAATTAATTGTTAATTGTTAATTAATTAATTAATTGTTTTAGCAGCATGATTTTTCAACCTGAGATAATTCAGAAGTGTATTGTTGGATGCGTTTGAGAACGGTTGGCTGTTGAGAGAGCTCTTGCATTATTGTAGTGATAAAGTAGTGAAAACCTATCGAAATAGCTTAATTTTGTGTATATCTGATTCATTTAGTGCTGTTTATATAGTGGTGTTTAGTGCTTGTTGGTAGAAATTGGGAGTAGTAATAATTATTTAAATTTTGTAACAAGTAATTCAGTTGGTCTTCAGTTAATTACGTTTTCTAGGTTAAGTAGGCTAGCTAGGTGCACCTTGTTTCGAATTTAGGTTTAGGTAATACTTTAGGTAACAATATTAACTTTAAAAATATTTGTAAATATCTGTAGATTCGTTGGTTGTACTTACAAAGGCAGATTATCATAAGGAATAGTACCGTAACTTCTGCAGCAACTTCTCCGGTATTTCGTATAGATATACTTTCAAACTATCGCGAAGGTAATAATTTACTACATTAAAAAAACACGATACGCCTGTAAACTTACATTTAAAAAGAAGTTAAAGAGATTACACGGTAATAGTTAACAGTCGTATTGTTATTGATTATTGTCGCTCCTCATATTCAAATATTGCATTGTTGGCTACAGTCGTGAACAAAGGGTGTAGTGTAGTCAAGTAAATATAAATAAAAATCAGCTGACCTTGTATTCCATTCATTTGTACTTCTGAGTAGGTAGTTAGTATCCGTAATTTATATTTCGCTCCCTCGATCTTTCAGTATTTATGAGCGGTTAGCTAATAATAATAAAGTTCATATATCCCAGTAATTGCAGTTCAAGTCCCTGGAGTAGTAGTAGTAGTAGTAGTAGTAGTAGTAGTAGTAGTAGTAGTTTTGATAGAAATATTTGAGAAAATATTGTAGACAACCTCGTATTTTTCAGTAGGCCTAATTAAGGACACTTTTTTTCTCCGTCCCGTGGAGTAGGGAAAATAATAGTAATCCACCAGCTGTAATAATCACATAACCACATTTCAGTAGAATTGTAGTGAAGATAAGGTATAATATATTAGATAGTATCTTGCCAGTTATATTCGTGTTTTTCTTCGTGTACGGCAATCTTTTTGATACTTAAGCATTTAACCAAACGCAGTGTAGTGTAGTGTAGATACATTGTAGTATAGATACAGTACATTTAGATAGTGCCGTATCTTGCGTGCTATATTCGTGTGTTATCTTTCGTGTATATCTATTAGACCGTAATACTAATAATAATTTGTCTAAGCATTTAGCTTCGTTGGTAATCTTTGAGTACAGTAGTTCTTGCAAATTTCATTTCTGTTGTGCTTAGTAGTGACATACGGTACGGTACCGGTATCGTAATTAGGATACGTCTGAAAGTAGTTTAAAAATTACTGTAGTGTACTGTACAGTAGTATACGAGTAATATCTTATTAGAATTTAGTGTGCTTATTTTATTATTGTAAAATATTTGTGTAGTACTGGTGTGGTAGAGGTATCCGTGGAAACTCTTACTAAAATATTGCTGAAATTAGGATAGGCTTAATTGCAGTTTGGAATTGTGTAGTTCTTGTGTATTACTTTCGATATTTAGTAATTAACAGCAGCTTTTATCCTGTTAGGGGTTGTAGGATTAAAAAAATAAAAAAAATAATAGAGCACGACTAAGTAGTATTGTAGTGTAGTCGTATATTAATTACCTTATTGCTGTGTACTATCCCAGACAATATATCCCTCCGTTCATTTATTTTTTTGCAAATAAGTTATTTTATTTTTTTAATTTAAAAATTTCCCCCGTAAAGAATGGCTAAGGAGCGCGAGTGTACTTATTGTGGGTGTGGTGAGGCATTGAGGGGTATGAGGGAGGAGTTGGAAAGTTTGAGGGGGATAATTAGGATTCTCACAGAAGACGGGAAGGAAGATAGGACTCCCTCAAACAATGTACAGGTTACAGAAGGTGTACAAGAGGGAGGGGAAGGAAAGGGAGGAGTTGTAGAAGACAGGTGGTCTAATGTTCTAAGGGGAAGGAGATTGCAGGCCAAGGGCTCTATTCAGGATCAGAATTCAGGACAGGTGTGTGTGCGAAATCGGTACGAGTCACTCCAGGTAGAACAACAGAGGGAAGATGAGTGACAGGGAACTGTTGCTGAGATGCGTGGAAGTAGGAGGAAGGGAAAATGTTGGAAAGGGAAATGTAGAGTAGAGGATAGGAAAAGACAGGTGGAACTGGGTCATGGGAAGGAGAAAAGGGAGGAGGAAGTAGCTTCTGCAGCTATCAGGAAAGATAGGGCTGACCAGGAGGGGAGGGGATCAAATGAGGTGGGTAGGGTTGAGGCTCTGGTCATGGGGGATTCCATCGTTAGACACGTGGGGAAAGTGTGTGGAGGAAAGGGAACAAGGGTAGAATGTTATCCAGGAATTAGGTTGAGGCAGATGTTGAGGAAAGTAGAAGGGAGGGAGGAGGGGAAGGAGAAGGTGGTAGTGTTTCACGTTGGTACCAACAACGTAAGGCAAGCTGATATAAGTACCAACATAGTTGGAGATGTGTGGGATCTGGTAAATGCAGCACGAGTGAAGTTTAAGAAAGCGGAGATTGTTATTAGTGGAATACTGTGTAGGAGGGATACTGACTGGAGGGTGATTGGGGATTTAAATGAGACTATGGAGTGGGTATGTGGGAAACTGGGAGTGAAATTTCTAGATCCTAATGGGTGGGTAGGAGAAAGGGATCTGCGCTCGGATGGCCTTCATTTAAACCGCAGTGGTACGTATAAGTTAGGAAATTTATTTAGAAGGGTAATAGGGAGATACATTCAGGGAAACGGGATGGCCTAGGGAGCGGTGATAAGGGAACAGGGAACTGGAAATCAAGTAGGGATGACATAAAATTGTTAGTGTTGAACTGTAGAAGTATTGTAAAGAAAGGAATAGAATTAAGTAATTTAATAGATATATATTTACCAGATATTGTAATAGGAGTTGAATCATGGCTGAGAAATGATATAATGGATGCAGAAATTTTCTCACGGCACTGGAGTGTGTATCGTAGAGATAGGATAGGAAAGGTGGGAGGGGGAGTTTTCATTCTGGTGAAAGAAGAATTTGTAAGCTACGAAAAAGTTCAAGATGAGACACATGAAATTCTAGGTGTAAGGCTCATTTCTAAAGATAATAGGCAACTTGATATATTTGGAGTGTACAGATCGGGAAAGGGTAGCACTGATGCGGATTCAGAATTATTTCATAGGATAGTCAGCTATGTGGGAAACGACATGGAAAGAAATGTGATTGTAGCGGGAGATCTGAATTTGCCAGATGTCAATTGGGAAGGAAATGCGAACGACAGGAAGCATGACCAACAAATGGCAAATAAGTTAATATGGGAAGGACAGCTGATTCAGAAAGTGATGGAACCAACCAGAGGGAAAAATATTTTGGATGTGGTGCTGATAAAACCAGATGAGCTCTATAGGGAAACTGAAGAAATAAATGGTATTAGTGATCATGAAGCTGTTTTTGTGGTAGTTAAAAATAAATGTGATAGAAAGGAAGGTCTTAAAAGTAGGACTGTTAGGCAGTACCATATGGCTGATAAAGCAGGTATGAAGCAGTTTCTAAAGAGTAACTATGATCGGTGGAAAACGGTAAATAAAAATGTAAACAGACTCTGGGATGGGTTTAAAGAAATTGTTGAGGAATGCGAAAACAGGTTTGTACCTTTAAGGGTGGTAAGGAATGGTAAAGACCCACCTTATTATAATAGAGAAATAAAGAGACTAAAAAGGAGGTGCAGACTGGAAAGAAATAGAGTTAGAAATGGCTGTGGAAGTAAGGAGAAATTGAAGGAACTTACTAGAAAATTGAATCTAGCAAAGAAGGCAGCTAAGGATAACATGATGGCAAGCATAATTGGCAGTCATACAAATTTTAGTGAAAAATGGAAGGGTATGTATAGGTATTTTAAGGCAGAAACAGGTTCCAAGAAGGACATTCCAGGAATAATTAATGAACAAGGGGAGTGTATATGTGAGGATCTTCAAAAGGCAGAAGTATTCAGTCAGCAGTATGTAAAGATTGTTGGTTACAAGAATAATGTCGAGATAGAGGAAGAGACTAAGGCCAAAGAAGTAATAAAATTTACGTATGATAACAATGACATTTACAATAAGATACAAAAGTTGAAAACTAGAAAAGCGGCTGGAATTGATCAGATTTCTGGGAATATACTAAAGACAATGGGTTGGGATATAGTGCCATATCTGAAGTACTTATTTGATTATTGCTTGGTCGGAGGAGCTATACCAGATGAATGGAGAGTTGCTATAGTAGCCCCTGTGTATAAAGGAAAGGGTGATAGACATAAAGCTGAAAAATTACAGGCCAGTAAGTTCGACATGCATTGTATGTAAGCTTTGAGAAGGCATTCTTTCTGATTATATTAGACATGTTTGTGAAATTAATAACTGGTTCGATAGAAGGCAATTCGGTTTTAGGAAAGGTTATTCCACTGAAGCTCAACTTGTAGGATTCCAGCAAGATATAGCAGATATCTTGGATTCTGGAGGTCAAATGATCTGTATCGCGATTGGCATGTCTAAAGCATTTGATAGGGTGGATCATGGGAGACAACTGGCAAAAATGAGTGCAATTGGACTAAACAAAAGAGTGACTGAATGGGTTGCTATATTTCTAGAAAATAGATCTCAGAGAGTTAGAGTAGGTGAAGCTTTGTCTGACCCTGTAATAGTTGAGCGGGGAGTTCCTCAGGGCAGTGTTATAGGACCTTTATGTTTTCTTATATATATAAATGATATGAGTAAAGGAGTGGAATCGGAGGTAAGGCTTTTTGCGGATGATGTTATTCTCTATAGAGTGATAAATAAGTTACAAGATTGTGAGCAACTGCAACGTGACCTCGAAAATATTGTGAGATGGACAGCAGGCAATGGTATGTTGATAAACGGGGCTAAAAGTCAGGTTGTGAGTTTTACAAATAGGAAAAGTCCTCTCAATTTTAATTACTGCGTTGATGGGGTGAAAGTTCCTTTTGGGGATCATTGTAAGTATCTAGGTGTTAATAAAAGGGAAGATCTTCACTGGGGTAATCACATAAATGGGATTGTAAATAAAGGGTACCGATCTCTGCACATGGTTATGAGGGTGTTTAGGGGTTGTAGTAAGGATGTAAAGGAGAGTGCATATAAGTCTCTGGTAAGACCCCAACTAGAATATGGTTCCAGTGTATGGGACCCTCACCAGGATTACCTGATTCAAGAACTGTAAACAATCCAAAGAAAAGCAGCTCGATTTGTTCTGGGTGATTTCCGACAAAAGAGTAGCGTTACAAAAATGTTGCAATGTTTGGGTTGGGAAGAATTGAGAGAAAGAAGAAGAGCTGCTCGACTAAGTGCTATGTTCCGAGCTGTCAGCGGAGAGATGGCGTGGAATGACATTAGTAGACGAATAGGTTTGAATGGCGTCTATAAAAGTAGGAAAGATCACAATATGAAGATAAAGTTGGAATTCAAGAGGACAAACTGGGTTAAATATTCATTTATAGGAAGGGGAGTTAGGGATTGGAATAACTTACCAAGGGAGATGTTCAATAAATTTCCAATTTCTTTGAAATCATTTCGGAAAAGGCTAGGAAAGCAACAGATAGGGAATCTGCCACCTGAGCGACTGCCCTAAATGCAGATCAGTATTGATTGATTGGTAAGGGACCTGCCGATATGTACGAAATAAAAGTTTACGTTGTATAATGAGTTGATGGCACTCATTATCCCACCAGTGAATATATTGAAAACGACGGGGCATGGAGGTAACAAATGGTTACAAGGAAGGAAAATATCAAGATACAGGGTAAGGAGTGCCACGAGAGATTGATACGTTAAGGGGCGTGTGGAGGAATGTTGAAAGTGATATTCTAAGTATGAGGACAAAGTTTGACCATCAAAATCCCGTAAAGATCGGATATTACTGGCAGGAGCATGAGAATGAACAGAGCGTACAGGTCGGCCAAAACCGTATATAACCCAATGGGAAAATAATCGCTTGTAAAAGTGTCCGAATTTGACGCCGAAGTAAGCAGGGGTGTCAGATATTAGTGGCAAAATGTAAGGTCGACTGCACTAGGTGGAAATTAAGGGGAAGCAATTCTCGTTGGAGAACCATCATTAAGATGAGTCAAATAGAAACGTTGCAAGGATAACAGAAGATATGAACCACGGAGAGTATCGTTACCACCACCCCAGGCGGTATGGTGTTAAATGAAGTCACCTAAGTATAGGATATTGGGTAAATGCTCAAATTGCTGAAAAAATTGCGCCCATTGTGCAGGCCGCGGTTTACAAATAGCGGGACGGGACACTTGCCCAGGGCGCCAGTTTTTGAGGGGCAGCATCCAGTGGATCGAGTAATTATGGCCTGCGTGAATTATTTCTTAAATTAAATACACTAAAATTACTTTTACTTTCCACAAATTATTCCAATTATTTCATGAGCCTATATAAAACACTTTAAACTACTATAACTTTAAAACCTGAATTTAATCTATATATTTAAATTTTATGAAGAAAATTAAATAACAGCAAACAATTAAAAAAAGTATTATTTAAATCGTCCGGGCACTGGGTGGACAATCGTAGTTGGTGGCTTGGCAACCCTGTTATTCTAGACAGCCACTGCCCTGCTTGGCATTGGCTCGCGACGGTTCTAGTGCGTATTGTTGTTTACATCCGCTCACCATCAACCTGATAAGCTCACCTAGCCAAGTCACTGTCTCGTGTAATTCTTACGTATTTTTCAGTATTTAACCATGAGTAAAAAGCTAAGTGGCACTGAATACAAAAAACGCGCTGCTAAAAAGCAGAGTGACGAACTTGAACTACTTCAATCAATCAATCAATCAATCAATCAATCAATCAATTAATCAATCAATCAATCAATCAAACAATCTATCTATCTATCTATCTATCTATCTATCAATCAATCAATCAATCAGTCAATCAATCAAAATCTTTATTTGCAATGAGGTGTCTACCTCGTGGCAAATGGTTCAGTAAAATACATTATTGTCAAGCACTAAATTTTAAATTAACAAGAGAAGAAGAAACAATTTTTCTAGAATACAATAATATACAATTTATGCTAACATTTTTTTCTATTAAACAAACAGATCATCCTTAATAAATTTGTATTGTTTACTAAATTCTACTTATAATATCTCCTATACTTACAAACATAGTCAACTCATCTACAGTATGTGGAATTACTTCAAATAATACTATGCAACTGGTATAAGATTAAAATTTACATTGCATTTATTTACTTCTTTTTACCCATTTTGGAACCTAAGTAGGTTAACGACCTACTGCGTCTTAACCAGAGCCTCCTTTTGCCACCACTTTTAGAGTTCCTGAAGGGCCTTCACAGCTACCATAGCGGTCCCAGGGCCCTCGATGTCCCCACTGTACTTCACCCCTACAGCCAGTCCCCTACTTTGGCTGTGCAAACTCCTTAGACCAGGGGATGGAATTAATTTATTCACACACATTTTTTATTTACAATAACCTGCACTGGTCGAATGCCCTCTAACACTTCATTTATTTTCTCTGTTGCTGTTTATTCTCTTCTTGAATATCTGTACAGATTTTGGAAAAGGATCAAACACTACCCCTGGTAAACTGTTCCACTCCTTCACACCCTTCCCAATGAATGAAAATTTACTCCAATCGCTTCTGCTAAAATTCCTTCTAATTTTATATTTGTGGTCAGTCCTGCCGATATAATTATTTTCCAACTGAAGCCTCTCACAGATATCTCCCCATGCTTCTTCTCCTGTATAGGCTCTATATAATCCTATAAGTCTAGTTTTCTCCCTTCTCTTACCTAAAGTTTCCCACCCAAGTTCCTTTAACATTTCTGATACACTACTTTTTCTCCTGAAATCCCCTGTTACAAATCTTGCTGCTTTCCTCTGCACACTATCTATTTCTTTTATTAGGTATTCTTGCTGAGGATCCCAAACACTGTTTGCATATTCCAATAATGGACGAACAATACTCAAGTAACTTTTTTCTTTTAATTCTTTGTTGCATCCTTTAAGTAGCCTCATTATGACATGTAACGATCTGTATGCTTTCCCAACAATGTAATCAATATGACCCTTCCAGTGCAAATTACTTTCAAATCTCACACCTAAGTATTGCACTTGCCATCCTTTGGGATAACTACCTCATCCAAAGTATATTCAAATTCAGTTTTAAAGCTCCTGTTTGTAAAATTGTAACAGTTTATTTGCCTCCATTAACCTTCATATTATTTTCTTCAACCCATTGTTGGATACTTTCAAGGTCCCTTTGTAATTCTGAACAATCCTCAATGTTGTTTATCACCCATAAACAATTATATCATCTGCATATAATCTTATTTTTGATGTTATATTGTTCCCTAAATCATTTGCGTATATTAAGAAAAGTAACGGACCGATTATACTACCCTGTGCAATTCCCTTCCAAACTTTCTCTTCCTGAGATACATTATTTCCTACTTTGACTTTCTGAACCCTTGAATTTAGAAATGTTTTTATCCAACGTGTAACCCTTACGTCCAATCCTATTCCCTCTAATTTCTTTAATAATATTCCATGTTCCACTCTATCAAAGGCTTTGGAAAGATCTATGGCTATGCAATCTAACTGACCTCCTGAATCCAATTTATCTGATATGTCCTGCTGAAATCCCACCAGTTGTGCCTCACAAGAAAATTTCTTTCTAAATCCATACTGGCTCCACATGAACCAATTTTTACCATCACATATCCCTCTGATGTACTTTGATATTAAACTCTCCAGTATTTTACAAACTATACTGGTCAGGCTGATTGGTCTGTAGTTCTCTGTTTTCCTTTCATCACCCTTTCCTTTATAAATTGGTATTATTATAGATTCCTTCCATTCTTTTGGTATTACAGTGTTATTTATGACATAGTCAAAGAGAAATTTTAAATAAGGCACTATGTACCACCCCATTGTCTTTAATACCTCCCCAGTAATTTGATCACTTCCTACTGCTTTTCCTTGCTGAAACAGTTGGATTTCTCTGAAAATATCTTCATGTGTGAATGAGAAGCTTCTTGTTTCCCTCTGTCTCTCTCCTGTCTATCTTCTGTTTCAGTTTCCAACTCTTGACAATCATCTACTGAATCTCTAAATTCCCTACTAAATAGGTTTGCTTTCTCAGTATCTGTTAAATAGTGTTCACCCCCTTCTCCCACCATTGTAGGAATTTGGATTCCTTTTCCTTTTTGATTCCTGATATATGAATACAGCTTTTTCCATTTCCCTTTGTGGTCATTACCCTCTTGAAGTATGCCATTCATATAATTCTCTTTTGCTTCCTTTTTCACTCTATTCAGTTCCCTCATTAGCTGTTTTCTAGTTTCTCTACTCTCCCTACCCTCTTTGATTTTCCTGTTGTAAAATTGTAACAGTTTATTTGCCTCCATTAACCTTCATATTATTTCCTTCAACCCATTGTTGGATACTTTCAAGGTCCCTTTGTAATTCTGAACAATCCTCAATGTTGTTTATCACCCATCACCTAAAACGGAAAGGTTCCATACTTTGAATCGCTCAACCCCAACCTCGGAATCGGAATGCCAAGATGATTTAACAAAACCTTACACTTCGTCAACGGTTCCATTTAACTTTACACAAGAAGACGTGCAAGACCTAGATATACAGACTGATCAGCCTGTGTTGGCATTAAAATGAACGATGAGTCTGAAGTTGTCCAGCAGCCATTCCGAACTATTTCACAATCACAATCTGAGGTAACCTTACCTAATTCATTTTCTGTAGATGATCCTGCTACTTCGAATGTCAAGTTAAATTCAGTAAGGTAGTTGAGAATGTTATTATAAATTGTACAAAACAAAACGTAATGGTGGATTTTTTGCAATCTCTGCGAACTTATAATGATGGTAAAAGAAAATTATCTCAATACATGTTTAAGGCTACTCTTCCTAGTGGAGACATTGTTTTATGAGATGGGTTATTGTATTCACAGTCAACTGGTAAAGTATTCTATATTCACTGCTGTTTATTTCAACCAGACAATGCAAAATCACATTTTTCTACTGGGTTTAATGACTGGAAGTACAGCTACGAACTACTGAAACAATGAACATGTATAGGGGCGAAGTTGCCTGTTATGTTCAATAAATGTTCAATGTTCAATGTTCAACTACTGAAACATCATGAACATTCTCATGACCACAGGCGTAATGTTCTTACGTACATCACCAGACAAAAACAGTTAATGCAGGTTGATAAAATTCTGTTTACACAGTATGAAGACGAGGTAAACTACTGCCGAAGGATAATCTCAAGAACAGTTTATGTTGTACGGTTCTTGTCAGCTAGGGGTTTATTTTCCAAGAAGACAATGAGGATTTTGGGTCAACTTCAAGTGGTTTATGTCTTGGATGCCTCGAGTTAATCAGTGAATATGACCCTTTCGTTGCCCCACACATCGGGAAATATGGTAACAAAGGTCAAGGGCACACCTCGTATCTGTCTTCTCAAATATGTAATGAATTTATTAAAGTTATGGGGAATGTTGTGCTTAAAATTTTAGTTGATGACGTAAAAGAAGAATATTCGACTCCTGATTGCTCTCACACTGACCAGCTGGCTATTGTTTTACGATATGTACCTCAAACAGAGCCAAAGACTGTAGAACGACTCATTAAGCTTCTGCCGGAATATCACATACATCTGCTGGACGAGAAAAAGCTTTAGTTGATTGTCTTTCGAAATCAACATCAAGAATTGTAGGGACTGATATTATGATAATGAGTAGGTATAAAATGAGGATACTGGAACTTGAGGAGTCTGGACCACGGGGAGACTGGACCAGCGCTGCCTCTGCGCGTGCGCGGGCGCTTCCCTCCCTGCGGACGCCTCTCACTTGCCAAGGCGCGTGTGGAATGTTAACTACACATACCCGGAGGTCTTTATGTAGGAGGTAATTATTTCTTGAAAGGTTACTGGGTGTGGGAGAGGTGCTGTGACTGGATTTGCTTTAAAAAGTCACTTGGTGGAGTGGCTTTCACTGGCTAAGGGGGTCAACCACATGTGGAATGAGAACAACGCACTCAGAGGTCTTTATGTAAGAGGTAATTAATTTCTTGAAAGGTTACTGTTGTGGGCAAGGTACAGTGATTATGTGGCAACTGGATTTGCTTTAAAAGGTCACTTGCTGGTGAAAGCTGAACAGGATGTTAGTTTATGTAAAACTGAACCCTCCCTCCTCTTTCTCCCTTACTGTGGATGAGGGGAAAACACTAAGGAGTGTTACAGTGCAGCTGTTACTAGGCAAGACCTGCTTTGTACCTTGTTGAAGGTTATCTCCATCGCGAAAGGCGAACAGGATGTTTATGGTGGTTGTAATTTCGAGTGAAGGTGAACCAGCGACAAGTCCAGCCCACTGGTGAGGAGTGAAGGTGGTGGCAGGGAGTATTTAAGGAGAAGAGCATGACATGAAAACTGTCATCTAGTTGGAAGAGAACTTCTCTACTACTACTACTTTTCTTTCCTCTTCAGTAAGTGTAAGTTTATTTAGTTTGTTAATTAGTTTGAAGAAAGCTGAGATTAAACCAGCTTCAACAGAATGGATATGCTAATGAAATTAAATAAAATTGCAAAGGTACCACAATTTCATAATAGAAAATTAAGCGAGTTGTAAAGTAACCAACCCTTTAAGGTTAAAGCGCTGAGAGCGGTGGAAACACGTTTCGGAAGGAAAATAATCGTTGATATAGAAGGGGAAGATGAGGAGACTGTGAGTGTTTTCCTGCCGGCGCAATTCGCGAAATTTTCAGCAGAAGAAATAGAAGAAATAAATTCATTAAAAACAACTTGAAAATGATGTACAAAGACATGCAGAGGGGCTACTATCAAGTGTGCTTCCTACAGTAGAACGTCAACAGTTACATCACTTATTTTAACTAAGTAAGTATGCAGATAGTATTTTTGTTCTTATATGCCACTTTTTTCACCGTATTTGTATAATTGTTCTGTTAATTGAAAATAGTATGTGTTGCTTCTTTTCAGGTTCGCGGTGTTGCTATGATGAAGTGGAAGAAAGTTTAGATTAAGCCAGGAACTGAACATCAAGCATATCCAAGCATACAGAGTCGACGTCTGCAAGTACGTCGAGAGGAGGAAGTCGTCACCAGTTCACAGCCTGTCAAGATGAAGCGGGACAACTGAGTGCGCAACAACAAGAAGAAGTGAGTGGTAATTGTATTGAACTATGGAACAGAGGGTGTGTACTTTTAATTTTACAGTATATGTGACGAACCTGAGTAAAGCATATGAAAGTCAGCAGGAGGTGACAGCAGCTGTAGTGCGATTACTTTTGAGTGAATTTTCAAGTAATGAACATTTTTTACTATTTGTTTGGTATAATACATTCGAAGAAATTTACAAGATTGAATTTTCCTTTTCTTCACAAGAATCGAATAAAATTTCCTATTACCGGAATACATTGTTAGCGAAGTTTCAGGACGAGTTTCCAAGCGAAGCTGTTCACTGTTCACTAGATGTAGCAGGGATTGAGCTAGCTCGATGGTTATACTGTGTGATGACATATTGTACATTCTTGATAAGTCGTTGCTACATCAACTGCTGGACTTGTCTTGAGAACGCAGAAAAATTTAGCACCAGAACGTATTTTTTTTTAGTCATGGAGTTTCCTTCGAGCAAACGTAGAAAATTAGAAATTAATTTACAGACAGATGAACATGAGGGAAGAATGCAAGATCATTTTGATTGAGCGTTTGAACGCATTCCTGAGTTTATGAGGGAGGTAAATGGATCAATACTAATTTCATATCGGTTCGAACCTACCGAGGAGCGAGAAGAAGAAGAAGCTCAGTTCGAGCTGATTGAAAATCTTAACGAGCTAGAGGAAATACGTAATCGGATGTTAGAAATTTATTTTCACGCTCGCACTGTTAATGGGCTAACTTTTCAGATAGAAGATTTGTCTGCTTTCCAGTGTAAACAAATCGAGGAATCTTTTCGGCGCAAAGTGTACACACTAGCGGTGGTAAATGTTAACAATGATTTCCTACTTCCCGAAGAGTTCCTAGATAAATCTTACGTGTGGTTTAATAAATATGTGAAGAAAGCACTTAACACACAAGCATTAAAGGTAAATACCGTTCTCTGCACACAACATGTTCTTCAAGATAAAATCGATAACAAATATTATCATTCAAGGAATGCTGAAATTACCGAAGGTACTAACTTAAGAGAATGGTACAACGAGCATGTAACTAAACCGATTCTGAAAAAATTAACAGAGTTCGAGGCTCGTGATTCGGGTTGGTCTCTGCTACTAATTCGCGAATTGCGGATAGACATTAATAAAAATGTAGGTTTTCACGTGGGCAAGTCGCCAACTAGTGTAACGTTGCCTACAGCAATTAGAAACAAGAATGCAGTTATTAATCTGCAGAACACACGGGATGCTTGCTTTGCGTGGAGTGTAGTTGCTGGCTTAGTTCCAGCTGAACATCATGTAGATCGCATTTCTTCTTATCCACATTTTAATTTAATTCTAAATTTAATAGACATACCAATCCCGATGGAAATTCGGATAGGGAACGGCTAGTGTACTTTGCAGAGTATAAGGTTAAAGAGACAGTGCCTTTTATTGTGTTTGCTGACACAGAATACATACTGAAACCTGTGTCTACTTGTTTTCCAAATGATAACACGTCGCATTCAACTACAATTCACGAACATGTGCCATACAGCGTAGCATATTATTTACACTGTAGTTTTGACAGAGATTTGTGTTCTTTCAAACTCTATCGAGGTAGTGATTGTGTTAAATGGTTCGTAGATGAGATGTATAACTTAGTGGACACGCTTGCGCCCTATTATTTTGAAACGAAACCGATGTTATCATTCACTGTTGAGCAAGAAAATAAATTTCTCTCGTCTACATTATGTCACAAATGTGAGAAGGAAATCGCAGATAATGAAATTAAATTTCGCGATCATTGTCATTTAACCGGTTTCTACAGGGGATCAGCACATCAATCGTGTAACTTACAGTATCGTAAAATTTCTATCTTGCCGGTAGCATTCCATAATTTGACAGCCTATGATGGTCATTTTATAATTAGAGAACTGCATAGGAAGGGAGGGGATGTTGTGACAAATCTCAGAGCGAACATTAAACTATTATCAGTGAACATGGAGCGATACAAAGGATTTTCAAACGTCATACGTTTTAACCGAAGACAATGTGTTGAACTAAGATTTATAGACACAGCTCCATTCCTTTTTCACTGGACAAAATTGAACTATTGCTTAGTGACAAGTCAAAACTTGTAACGGGACGGTATTTCACCGATGATTTACAGTTTAAACTCGCTTCTCGGAAAGGGATATTTTCATACGAATTTATCACTAGTATGGAGGTGTTAGACGACACTGGTTTTCCGTCAAGGAGTTCATTCTTCAGCTCTTTAAAGGGTAAAACTTTTTCGTAAGAAAACTACGCGTTTGCTCACCTTATTTGGAATAAGTTTAACTGTAAATCGTTGGGTGAATATTCTGATTTTTACTTGAAAATCGATACTTTACTCTTGGCCGATGTATTTGAAAACTTTAGATTGAGTGGAAAAGAGACATATGGTATTGATGCCGCTCATTTCTACACGGTACCGTCTATGGCATGGAGTACTATAAAAAAATAACAGCTGTCCAGCTAGAATTACTTCAAGATGTCGACATGCTGCAGTTTTTCGAACGCTCCATACGCGGTGGTAATGTGCAGTGCGTTACGCGGCATGCAGTAGAAAATAACAAGTACATGTTAACATACGATGAGTCCAAACCGGAATCATACGTAATGTACTTTGACGTGAACACTTTGTATGGATTCGCTATGCAACCGTTTCTTCCAACGGGCGGCTTTCAATGGGTACAGAACGTCGAGAATTTAGACATTATGAATGTAGGAGATGAATCAGATGTTGGGTTTATGGTATTAGTTGATTTAATCTAAGCCCCAGAACTTCATGATAAACATGCCGATTATCCATTGTCCCATGAAAAATCTACGAAACTAATGTGCACCCTTTATAACAAGGAACGGTATGTTCTTCATTATAGGCCGTTAAAACAGTGTGTAGAATTAGGTATGAAAGTAGCTCGCATTTACAGAGCGATTCAGTTTAATCAGAGCGCATGGTTAAAAAAGCCACAATGATTTGAACACAGAGAAACGAAAATTAGCAAAAATGAGTTCGAGAATGTTTCTATAAATTAATGAATAACGCAATTTTTAGTCGTTCATTAATGAACGTAAGGCAGCTGCACGACGTCAGATGGGTCACACAGTGGGAGGGTCGTTCTGGTGCACGTACGTTGATCTCAAGAGCAAACTTAAAACGTCGTATTATAGTACACGATCAGTGTATGATTATCGAAATGAAGAAACTTCAAATTTTCAAAATCAACCGGTTTACCTCGGTGCTACAATTTTACATTTGTCAAAAATGAAAATGAACGATTTTCACTACAACGTTAGAGAAACACTGATTAAAACTCACACCTACTATACACTGACACCGATAGTTTGATATACAACTTTTCATTTGATATGTACGAGTTTGTGAAGGAAAATTCAGTTTGGTTTGACATAGGAAATTATGATGAAAATAATCCTTTCCAAATTGAAAGAAAAAATTCAGGTGAAATAGGTTTAAAGAAGGATGAAAACGGTGGAAGTATTGTTGAAGAATTTTTAGGTTTGCGACCAAAGATGTATGCTATTAAGTTGTGTGAAAAAGAGAAACGAACATTAAAGCTAAGGGTGTCAAAAAATGTTGTTGATCACCTTACAATTGATCAGTATAGACGTTGTCTGTATGAAGGTGAGCGAGTGACTAAACTACAAGTGTGCATCACTTCCACATCTCATTCTGTGTTCACGGTTCGTCAATACAAACTAGCACTCACAGCTAATGAAGACAAAAGGTACATCACAGATAACAAAATTAAAACATTACCATTTGGACATTACAGTCTTGCAGAGAAAAGAAGTATAACCAATGTATAGCTATCTTGCATAGTAGGTTTGCTTTTTTTGTGAGCACCTCCTCTACTTCCTCATCAGTTTGCCCTTCCGTATGTAAAAAATAATGTAATTTACTCTGTAGGTGATTATTAAGTAATACGAGGAGAAGCTCTTTTTTCTTCTGTGTTTACTTTAATCATTTTATTTTAGAAACTCTTCTGTATTTGATTAAGAAAAAAATTATGATCTTATAGAATTTCAAACTAGATAAAATTTCACTCGCTGTTTCTTTTATTCAATGTATTGTACTACTTTCTCTTTTAAAGTGCACTGTATACTAATTTTATTGTAGAAACTTTTATTTCTTCTGTATTTGATTAAGGAAAAAATGTAATCTTATAGAATTTCAAACTGGATAAATATTTCACTCACTGTTTCTTTTATTCAATGTATTGTACTGTATTTATACTTTCTCTTTTAAAGTGCACTGTATACTATTATACTGTAAGTTAACTTTCTATATATATTAAATTGCATTGTAAACCTTTATTTAATCTTTTTCTTTTTCGAAAAAATAAAATCCAAACTAGATGATCAAAAAGTTGTTAAAACGTTTTTCTTTCAAACTATCCTGCGCTGCCTCTCCTTTTATTCCTTTTACTCTAACTAAAGTAGGAGTAGGAGAATGAAAAAAAGAGAACATATTTATTTTTACAATCAAATTTATTGACTGAGAAACTACAGAGTTTTTTGTTTTTTGATATAAAATTTCGATTGAATCTTTGACTGCCACCACGAGGAGAGATCTGCAGAGACTGAATCTTTGACTGACACTGTGAGGAGAGACCTGCAGAGGGGAAAAAGAAAGAAAAATTAGTTGATAGCAGAATGAAACAGAAAAAGCAAGCAAGAAAAAGGAAACTTATATTTATTTTCCTTTACTTTAATAATTGTTGAAATAGTAAGTAATATCAAGCTCGGACGTTGTTGTTGTTGTTGTTGTTGTTGTTGTTGTTGTGGGAACCATGAGGAGAGACCTGCAGAGGAGAAAAAATAAATTAGTTGGTAACAGATTAAAACCGAAAAAGCAAGCAAGAAAAAAAGATGCCATTATATATATTTTTTCTTCACCTTAATAATTGTTGAATTAGTAGCTGAAATCAAGCTCGGACGTTGTTGTCGTTGTTAGCTCCTGAATCCTGACAAGCATGGTGTAAGTTCGCATTAAGATGATCTGGGAGATACAGCCAGAGCGCACTTAACTGATGTTGTTCCTAAATAGATAATACGTTTTCAGGGAAGAAAGCCCACTCAAATTTATTGAACCTGCTCACACCTTCTTTCTTAAATTTGTTTGTTACTGAACACACTATTCTCATCATACCATCTGACTATCTTAACCAACTATGAACTGCGTGAACGTTGAACATAGCACAGCTGCCTGAATGTCTTGCAACATGTGGTAAATGACGCGGACAGTCAACAGGGAAACACTCGTTACACATTGTTCTTAAATCGTGTACACCTTCTATAGTATTCAAGTCAATTATGCCTGTACGAGGATACTCTCGCAGTGCTAATAGACGTAATTCATTAACATAGTTGCATACAACCAGATATTGGTATTGTTGATCACTGAGAAGATTGAAAAACGACGTAAGCATGAAATCTAAATTAGGTACACTCATACCTAATAGAGCTGTACATAACACATTTGTACACGAATCTATATTACAACAGGCTATCTAGTAACATCCAGTAGGTAACTTCTGAATGTCAACTATCACTCCTCTGGGTTTTACATTCATGGTGTGCTTGATATCGAAGAACTGAAGCAGAGAATCCTCTCTCTCTCTCTCTCTCTCTCGTTTATATGCACTATTATAAAAAAAGGAAGAAAAACTCGCGCAAGATTATTGGATGAAAAATACTTCATACGTTAGAGGATTATAATGTATTATGCGGTCATGAATAATAATGCAAAGCAGAGTAGTGTTGGCTGGAATAGGTTCGTTTGTTTCAATTTCAACGCGAACATCTACAGAGGAAGATTTTATCGATTCTACATGTTCCATGCAATTAATAACAACAATAGGACAATGCGATTGAAATTCACTTCGTGATATATTCGGTTCGGAACGATTATCATCAAGCTGATAGTACGCATTACGAAACTTGATGAACGTATCATACAATTAACTGCAGTCGCTATTGTTAAAATTAGCTACAACCTTTTCATAGGGTTAAAAGTTTGAATTTAAGAATACGGCAACGGATCGAATATTTCAGTGATCGAACAGAGAAGACGAAGCATTAATTTCCTTACGATCGGTTTGAAAAGCAAGCATAAAAACTCTCGTTTTTTTATTTGTGACGTAGTCATAACAGTCCAATTAATTTTCGTTGAATTTGGAATAGTAGGTAACTCGTGATAACTCCACGATCGAAATGCTACAGGAATAGACGGATTTTTGGATTAACTTTATGCGTTTAACTTCTTCCTCGTCGGACAGTATTAGAGTTGGTAGCTTTATATACATTTTTCTTACTTTGACTTTAGCTGTATCTTCCGCGTTGGCTGAAAACAGTGCACATTTGTCATTTCTAGAACCGATAAAAATAAATTCATGTTTACAGTTTATGAATGGTTTCCTTTAGTATTCAAATAAACCGCAAAGAACACGCAGTGGGATGATTGTATGGGACAGATTTGTAGTTGCGTGGGCAATATTAGCTTCGTTTGGTGGTGTGGAAATTGAAGGAAAATATCTGCGCTTGATCTAACTATATCACATTCGATGTGAACATCAGCTTCAGAGGGTAAAAAGATATGTTCTTGGTTGTGTACAGGAACTCGAATTTCATCGTTGCTTTCATATTTCGTGCCCGCATACGGATGATAGCTCCTTACTTCCCGCCTGGCAACTCTGTTGTCAAATATTGCTTTGTCCGTTACGTTGAACATATTTCTCCTTGATGTTACCGTGAGTGTACACAAAAAGAGACTAAAGTAGTTTTGGTAGAGAAATAGAATTGATATGCTTCATCTCATAGTAGTCGGTAGCATTGTAAAAAAAATCTTTCCGTGTTCCTTTAATTTCCTTCGCATTTAATTTAATACGAATTTCATCGGAAAGGTTTGCTGCAAAAGTTTGATCGGAAACGGTTGAAGTTGAAGGTGCATCATCTGTGATTGATTTAACAATACCACCTTCTATGTAAACAACGGCTTCAGTAGTACAGGAACTCGAATTTCATCTTTGTTTTTATATTTTATATTTTTGACGATGTAGCAAGCGACAAACAACAGCACATGAAAGACTACTTTAGTAGAGGTCGACACTATATCGTGGATGTTTTTTACTTATGTCAGAACTATTTCTGCATTCCCAAACAACTTATTAGAGACAACGCTAATTTCATTATTCTGTTTAAACAAGATGCAAGAAATCTTCGTCATGTTTACGACGATCACGTGAACACCGATATGAGTTACAACAAGTTCACTGATTTATGGTATCGTTGTTGGTAGCAGTCGAAATTCAGCGTTCTCGTTATCGATAAGGATAGCGAAATAAGAAAAAGGTCGATATTGAAATTGATTCGATATATTTTATGAGATATAAATACCACAGCATTATCGAACTCATTTTCGAATTGTTGAGTAGAGAAAGAACATCACGATGGCATCAAACAACAGAACCAGTAACGTGTATGTAACGCGACCATCATCACGACATGATATTGCTACTAAATCATATGTAGATGAAAAATGTTAGTTATTACAAATTACGTAACATCAACATCTGACGGAAACTTAAGTATTCATGGTAAACGGTTAAAGAACGTCGGCAATCCTGTAAACATGGACGATGCTTGTAATAAAAATTATGTGTTAAAACCGTTAAGGACAGTATTAATAAAGAAGAAATACAACGTGTCATTTCAGATCTTAAAAATGAAATACAGACATATGTGAACTCGAAGAGGATGCAGTTGATTTTAAGAACAAAAGGCTGAAAAGAATAGCTCCAGCGATTAATGGAAACGAAGCAGTTTCGCTTGACACAATGCGTGCGCACACTAACCATGTGCAGAGAAATTTGCAGAAACGAGTTAACGACGTTTTTGCACGCATAGAATATGTTGACTCCCTTTTACGTGATATTGTGGAATATCACCATCCTTTAACTGACAATGTCATCAACATGAACAACAAGAGAATATCGGGTGTGGCAGATCCTGAAGAGGAACAAGATGCAATTTCGCTTTTAATTTTGGAAAAGCATACAAAATGTAGACTACTACAACTGAATGACGATGGATCGATAGATATGCAAAATAAACGAGTAACAAACATCGGCAAACCTATTCATTCGACGGATGCGATTAATAAAGCATACCTGGAAAAACATACAGCAGAGCGTGAAGAACTCGAAAAACTGAAGAATGAAATAAGCCATCAACAGAAACTAAACGTTGATGTGGGTGGCACGTTGAGTATGGAAAATAAGCGAATTACTAACGTACATAATCCGTTAAATGAGAAAGATGTTGCAAATAAAATCTTTGTAGAACAGTATGCAGCTGCGTGGAGAGAAGTCGACGAGTTAAAACTTGTCATATCTAAACTTCAGAAAAATTATCTACCAGTAGAATCTAACGGAGAATTAAATATAAAGAACAAACGAATTACAAATGTTGATTCACCTATCCACGAGCAAGATGTTGTTAACAAACAGTATTTAGAAACGTTTGCTACTGCAAAAGAAGAGTTTGAAGTGATGAAAAAGGAACTGCACAATAAACCAAGAAAAGCTCTTTTTCAAATTAACAGTCTACCATCAAATTAGTCACCAATATATATGCTACAAAATTGTCGACTTACGTATAAGCTTCCCAACACGGGTACAATTACAGTGTTAACAGTTTCACGTAGTTCTCAGGTATATGCGATGATTAATCACGAGAACAATCCAATGGAATTAGAAGTAGGTGCACCAGTTGCTGTAAAGGAAGGTGATGCAATTCAATTCCGCCTAAAAATCCAGAACAATGGAATACTAACGATCATCCGCTCCATATACTCATTGAATATAATATGAGTAAATCAATAGACGTTACACTTCAGTTAAAAATGCAGGCGAGTATAATGGATAGATAGATAGATAAAGCCTTTATTTTCTGTGGCGAAGTTAGGGCTCTTGGCCCTTTCTTACACTTAACCACACACATATTGTTATTATTCCATAATCATATTAAACCAATATTTAATTTATTGTGCAATAATATATCATTTTCACACACAATCACTCGTTCCACTCATACAGGTACTGCACCTTGCTGGAAGCACTTAACGAGGAACTGCTGGTAGGAGGTTTTAAATATACTTTTTGATGCAGCATCCTTGATGTCTTTGGGAAGAGCATTCCACCATCCCGAAGCGGTGATAGTAAATGATCGATGGTATGTGGTTTTTCGGTGGACAGGTATTTCTAGGAGGGACACTGAGCGAGTATCATGAGGATATAAAGAACCAAGGTGACGAAAATTGCTGGAGAGATAAGCAGGGATGTCTTCCGAAAGTACCTGGTACACAAGAGTATTTGCATGTAGTTTACGTCTGTCATGTAGTCGTAACCAAGATAATTGTTTATAGTAGGGAGAAACTCGAGCGTAATACCGTAAATCCATAACATATCTAAGACAAGCATTTTGAGTGCGTTGTAGTTTCAAGCTTAATTCTTTTGTTATATCCGTAAGAATTACATCACAGTAGTCAAAAATGGGAAATAATAATGATCGAACAAGTTGAATTTTTAGTGATCGAGGGAATACATTTCTGAAACGTTTTAAGGGGTGCAAGCCACAATAAACCTTTTTGCAGATATTCTTAACTTGCGCTGTCCAGTTTAGAGTTTCCCTTATAATAACACCAAGGTTAGAAACTGATTCACAATAAGGTATAACAGTATTATTTAAAGTTACGGGAGGAATGCAATTTTGTTTTAAAATGGGAAGACTCTTTGATGTACCGATGATAATGGCTTGCGTTTTATGGGGGTTTCATTTAAGATTGTTTTTAATTGCATAGCTATTAATTTGCTCAAGGTCAGCGTTTACATTACATATTGCTTGCTGTATATTATTAGTTCTAGTGTGGTAATAAATTTTCAGATCATCAGCATAAAGATGGTACTTGTAGTGCTTAATTGATCTGGTGATATCATTTATATATAAAGTGAATAGGAGAGGGCCTAGGACTGACCCTTGTGGAACACCCATATTATTTGTTCGCCACGTTGATTTATTATTATTTGCAACCACACACTGCCGGCGGTTTGTGAGGTAAGAATAGAAAAATTCCAGCACTTTCTGGCTAAAGTTTAAGGACTGTAATTTGGAAAGAAGCAACCTAGGATCGACAGTATCAAATGCGCTACTGAAATCTAAAAGAGTAAGTACTGTCACTTGTTTGTTTTCCATTGCATATCTAATGTCATCTGTCACTTTCAGCAGAGCTGTCATGGTACTATGTTTTTTCTTAAAGCCTGATTGGTAAGAGTCGAGTAAAGCATATTTATGTAAGTACGTAAGGATTTGTTCATGTACCAGGCGTTCCAGCACTTTGGACAAGGGTGGTAGGATAGAAACTGGTCGGTAATCTGAAGGAATACTGGGTCCATCCTTTTTTGGGATTGGGATGACGAGGGCATCCTTCCACGCCGTAGGGAAAATTCCTTGGGTTAAACAGTAGTTAATAATGTGTGTTACGATCGGCAGAATGGCGCCAATGATGTATTTGTAGAAAGACAGAGGTATACCATCGTGTCCAGCAGCATTTGATCTGAGAGAATACATAACTCGTTTTACGTCATTTACACCAACCTCTTTAAACACAAATGTATCTTGAATTTGCATAAAATGAATATTATTATTGTTATAAAAATTATTATTATTATTTGTACAGTTATGAAAATTATTATTATTATTATTATTATTATTATTATTATTATTATTATTTTTATTATTATTATTTGCTCTTACAGTGGATTCGGCCGACGTGAAGTGTAAATTTAAGTCATCAAGGGATACATTCGGCGCCTGCTTTAGTAACTTTCGACCTATACCCATCGTTCGTAATTGTTTCCATATTTCTGTCGAGTTCTTGCATTTCGATGCTTGACATATGTGTTTATATTTACTGTTTCTGATTAACTGTTTAACCCTGTTGCGGAGAACGCGGTAATTTTCAAAGTCATTAGCATTACCCGTTCGTTTAAACCTTCTGTACCATGAGTCACGCTTTGCCATTTCGGATTTAATCTCACTAGTCAACCACGGAGAAGCTGGTCGAGTCACCCGGATCTCTTTCTTGGGAGCAAATCTGTCATACAGTTCTAACACCAGATCAGATAGTTTATTTATTTTTACGTCAATATCATCCATGTGTAAAATATCGTTCCACGGCAGATAATATGCTTCGTGTCGTATTCCTTCCTTGTCTAGATTTTTTATATCCCTGCGTGTTATATATTTAGTTTCATATTTTGGCGTCTTTAATGAATAGCAGACATATATTAGATCATGGGTAGAAATACCTGGCACTGCAAGCTGTCCGTGATTTAAAACTTTCTGAGTATTGTTAGTTATGATCAAGTCAATCAAAGTAAGAGTCGTCCGGTTTACTGTATGTAGATGGTTAGTAGCATTTAGAGGTAGGATGTTCAGGTCTAAGCTAAAGAACATATTTTGTAAATGCAATGAGTCGTTTGTCGCGGTCAGCTGATTTGTATTAAAATCCCCAAGTATAATTATATTTTCGTACAGTGGAATTAACTTGGCTAAGCAAATTTCAAGGTCCGATATATGTCTTACGTCTGGGGGTTTATAAACTACTCCGATCAGTACTTTTTGATTGTTAGCCAAAACTTCTATAAACATAAACTCAGGTCGACTGGGAATTGTCTGGTCTGAAGTAGCCACTATTTTACTTTTGATGTCATTACGACAGTATATAGCACACCCTCCCCCTATACGTTTTCTTCGGTCTAGACGGTGTAAAGTCATGTTATTTAATTCAACCAGGCCTGAGTATAGTGAGGGTTGTAACCAAGTCTCAGTTACACATATGCAGTGCAAGGTATTACTATCATGAAAGAGGGACTGTATTTCGTCAATGTGAGCCATTAACGATTGCGCGTTAATATGACAACACTGTAGGGCTCGCCGATATCTTGAAAGACTTTCCCTGAGAATGTTTCCCACTGACGTTGTTGAAGGTTAGGGTGAAGGGGGCGACTGGGGAGGGGGTGGGAGCGGGTCACTGACATCAAGGTCACCACAATCGGTAGAAATAGCACTTGTATTGTGACTAGCCATTATCTAGAAAAGACTTCTGCTTACTCACCTTGTTCTCACCGCAAGTACTTCCAGGGGCACAGTCACATTCACTCACACACATACACGCACATTTACTTAAAACTACAACGTTATCCATTAATGCCATCTCAGTAATGAGTCCGTATCAATGCTCACTCGTGTTTTACATTAAACTAACAAGTTGTACCATTGTAGTAATTAACACCTTTCGTCCATTGTCACATAGCACAAGAATGCGACCGTCCTGGCTCCAGACACGATTTAAGCCAAAGTGATCTCGTGCACGATTTAAAAAGTTCTTCCTGGTACCCGTGAGCGTTTCCGTCAGGAGAAAGTGCGTGCCTTTTAGCCGACGTTTAGCTCTCCGAATGCGGTCACGATCCTGGTACCGCAGGAACTTAATAATCAGTGGGCGTTTACCCGTGGCAACCACATCAGCCGTTGTTCGCTTCGGAACACCTAAGCGATGGCAACGGTCAATGTCTGACATATTAAGCTCGATATCCAGTTTTTCTTTAATTGTTGATAATACTTTAGCGTATACGTTTTCACCTGGTGCTTCCGGGACGCCATGCAAAATTAGACAGTTTCGGCGGCTGTATTGTTCCGCTTCGTCCATCCGTTCTCTTTGCTCGTCCTGCTTTTCCTCTATTTTTAAAATATTGTTTTTTATGTCTTTCAGTTCACCAGACACTTTCTCTTGAAAAGCACAGAACTCCTGCTCCAGCCGCTGTAGTTTCTCCTCCCGGTTGGCGCTGCTGGTCGCCTCCTTGAGTTGGGCGCGAAAATGCTGCATCGCATCTTCAATTGCCGATACCTTTTGAACTACATCCCGTAGCGTCATGAATTTTGTCAGTATTGGACGGTGATTATTAAAACTATGGAGATTAGGTCGCGAATGGCACTTAGTTGCTGTTTATCTTGCAGATTTACAAGTTAGCCTTGACACACACTTTACACTATGACTGAGCTCTCCGCCATCTTGCTAGGATAAACTAGCAAAATTAAGAAAAGATGTAAAAAATATAACTCTCTTAAAGCAGATATGGCTTTAAACCATCTAAAGTTAGAAGAAACATTTAAACCAATAATTGAACCATTAAATAAACTGCAGCAGCTTACAGTTAACTCGAATGGATTAAATGCAAAGAAAAATCGAAAATTAAATAGTTATATAAGTGATGAAGAATGATCAGAAGAAGAAGCTCTCGAAAGAAAGGTAACGACTCTCCTGCAAAATTATCTTAACCCACAATTGAGACACAAAGCTGATAGAATATCTGCGGTTCGAGTAGCTCATGGAGAACTCTATTTAGGGAGTAAAAATGTACTGTTTTGCGATAACAATCTCTTGATTGACAATTTTAACTATCCTATAACTGAAGTTCTCATTGAATTACTATTTCATAAAGATCCGGACGCACAGTTGTATGATGATAAGGATCTGTCAGCTTACAGTCATATATTAAATTACACTAACGTGCACAGGAAACAGTATGACGCTGGCAAGCAAATGAGAGGCACAAAATCGCTCAAATTTCAAAAAATTATCAAGCCATTATTAGAAGATGCAAAAGTGAAAAAAAGGAAGGAACACACCGAAATTCGTGAGTGTACACAAATACAAACGTACATGAAGAGGATCAAAAGTAGCTAAGTGGAAAAATGAACAAAGAAAGAAGACCGAATTAGTTCATTGGAATGATCCAAACAATCTAGTGGAGAGACTGAAAAAGCTAATAGCATCTAGAAGTGCAGGTCATTCGTCACACACTAACGAAATCTTGACAATCGAAGAAGATCTTCGAAAATCGAGGTTTATCGAATAAATGAACACTGCGCGGTGGGACGATCTTCCGTTCGCAAATAAATTCATAGCGGTTAGATTCTCTAAGGATATTTCAGTAATCTATAAAATTGGATGTGAAGACAGAAGAAGCAACTGGCAACAACTGGCTATAGATCGACTTCGATTCATAAACGAATAGACGAGACAGAACGAATTCTTTTACCCATACTTTATGAACAAAATCAGAGAAGAAATAGCGAAAGAACTCCACGCTCATGGGCGAAAGAATTTTGAAAGACGGAACGTTATTAGCCGCGCGAGGGATGATTTGCATCAGGCTGATCTCGTTGATATGTCTCTGTTTTCGAAAGTTAATAGTGGATATAAATACATGTTTATTCAAAGTATGCATGGGCAGTTCCACTTAAAACAAAACCAGGAAACGAAATAGCGGAAAATATGGAACGCATCTATTCAAAATGTGAACGCTATCCAAAACATCTTCAAACTGACAGGGGAAAATAATTTTATAATAAGATTTTTCAACAGTGGATTACAAAAAGGAAAATTAAACACTATTCGACAGGGAGCAGCTTGAAGGCAAGCGTAGTTGAACGCTTCAATCGAACACTGAAGCAGTGGATGTGGAGGAAATTCTCGGCATTCGTATACTACCAAAACTATTACATGAATATAATAATCGAAAACATCGTACGATTGGTATGAAACCTATAGACGTCACAAATAATCCACAACAACTTGCAACTGTGTACAAATTACGAGAAATGAAGAAAAAGAAGTCTCCTTATCCACCAAAATTTAAAGTAGGTGACACAGTACGAATAAGTAAAATTAAGCGATATTTTACAAAGGGCTATACTCCTAATTGGAGTAATGAATCATTTACTGTAAGAAAAGTAAAAGAAACATTCCCGAGAACTTACTTGCTTCACAACTATCAAAATAAACCAATATATGGAGGGTTCTATGAATAAGAACTGCAGAAGACAAAACATCCTAAAATATACCTCATTGATAAAATTTTCCGCAGAAAGAACGCAAAGGTATTAGTCTCTTGATTAGGTTTTGACGCCACACATTATTCATGGATTCCGAAGGAATATGTATTCTAAAAAAAATCAATAGTAAGTACGTTAGTATAATATATATAATTTTGTTTTTAATTTTTTTACTCTAATGTCTGATAGATTTACCATCTTACAGTGAACTCTCTCTATTGTTGCAGATTTCCATTGCTCAAGAAACAGTGCTGTTTGTTTTGATGATGACAACGTTGGACATTACCTCAAGCAAGAAGATATTTTCGCTTCAACTATGCAAAATTAATTCGAAACATTTATGTAACATGTATCTTAATAAATTGTATTAAACAAAATTTAACTGAAGATAACTTATATTTTTTCCTAAAAAAATAGACTACTTTCTTTCTTTCCTAAAAAAAGGAAAGCAAAATATATACATATAGCTACGGTTCTTTTCTTCCTACTCCTTTACGTGTCTGTGTTAGTGCGATGTAAAAAATCTCTTTAATTAGTTTGTCTTCCTAAGAGCAGAAAAAAGCAAGAAAATAAAAGATATTTACACTCACTTATAACGGTTCAAATAAATTAAATTCTCGCCCTCCTCCAGGCTCTCCCAATTCCTATTCTTCAACTGTATCGAAAGAAAAAGTTAATGTAAAATTAAATCTTTCCCGATCCTACAATAGACGATTTCTTGAAATTAAAAAAGTTGAAACTCACCAATGATATCTTCGTCACTTTCATACGAGTCTATTAATTCCCCCAGCTCTATTAATATAGCGCTGCAGGAAAAGTAACAGAATTTGTGTATAAAGAATAGTGGGAAGTGCGGATTATCGCGCTGTGAAATGATATGAGTGTACAGACTAACGAAGTGCCGAAATTCTTCGTTAGTCAAATCTCTCATTCTATTTACAACAGCGCGTTCAAACGCGCCCTCCACTTCTCTAATATTATTTAACTCACACATTTCTTGTAATCTAATTACTTCCTGCAGCGCTACAAGTTTTTCGAAAAGACTTCGTTGCTCAGCTGTCATTTCCAAAGCTTTTCGAAACTTTGACGTACTTACAGCAAGCGAATCGCATTATATATACCCGTTCTAACGGCGACATGTAATTTGAAAAAACAAAACTAGTTTCAAAAAACCTGCTTGGGATCAACATCTGCTAGTAACCTGCGTGGCGTGGTGCACTTCAGTTTACACACCTTTTTTAGTAGCCTGATGGAGTGAAACCGTGGTCGAAGCTCGGCCATGACCAACAATGACCGCGAAAGAGGTAGGGCGTTAACCGGTTTAGCGAAAACTCCTTGCAGGAAATATCCGGTACTGATATTCACTACGAAGCGACGTTCTGCTTAAAACATATGTGAACGAAATCAAATTTTTACACACCATAAAGTCGTGTCTGGTAATATGATGTGAGATTATCTTACACCTAGCATTAATTTTTTTTATAAAACAAGCGAATTCGCTCACATCTTTAGTTAGCTACCCAGAAGAGATCAAGTTCGATCCTCCTCGTTAGCAAGCATAAAATAATTATCTCTAATGCGCTATTTTCACACTAGCCAACTGCTAAGGGAAGTGTACCTTAAAGCTAACTGGACTATACGACATGTCAGTGTGACGTAATGTCAACTGTAGCACACTATTTAAAGAAGTGTGTGAATAAATAGTAAGGTATTGGCAGCGTTGGCAACAGTGTGTGTGTGTGTGTGTCAACAATCATGGAACGACAAGTAAAGAATGAGTTTGGTGAGAAGAAAAACCGTGAAGCTAACAGTAACATCCAGTGTAAATGTGAAATTTGTACAACAAATATTAAACCTGATGTGTTACGTACTATATATTTCTCACTAGTAAGTGAGGCTATTCCATCATACTATACACATGGCAGTTTACTTCGAATTCCACAACATCTAACTAACTATTTACCATCTGGGTTTCTCTCAATATATGCTGCTAAAGATTTAGGTGAAGTATGGGAGTAACTTCCCTTCTATACAAAAGCGAAACTAGAAATAGCAGTTTGCAAACGTTGTGTAAGGCATTTTTGCCATAGAGAAGATGAAGTTGATAATTTTGACGGCCCGAATCCAGTGATTAAGGGCTGTGAGGCATGTAAGAAAGAATTTAAATATGTATTTTGAACTAACAGGTAAATAAAACAGTGTGATGTTCTACTTATTATTCGAGTTGCTTGAATAATCCTTCCTAACCTATATATGCAGACACATACTTTTTTCACCAAGCAAATGCTTTAGCATCGATTCCTTCCTCAGAATTTTTTTCTATCATCAAAGGACCTACCTGTGTAAGGTAAGGTAAGGGTTATTCTGCCCGAAGGCAGGTCCGAACCTCCGCAGAGGTGTTCCTGAGCCGGGGCTTACGTGCGGTAGGGTGGCCAGTTCCTTTCCGCTCCTCCATTCCCTTACCCCCACGAAAAGCGCGTGGCAACCCATCCAACTCCTGACCACGCCCAATGTTGCTTAACTTCGGAGATCTCACGGGATCCGGTGTTTCAACGCGGCTACGGCCGTTGGCACCTACCTGTGTGAGTGTGAAAAATTATAGCTTTTACTCACATACTGTCTCAAGTCAGAGGTTGATTAAAGAATAATTCGTAATATTTTATTTTAAAGAAGCCATGCTTTACAGTTTTTCAACCAATATTTCTGCTACGTGTCAGCGAGTTCTTTTGTTTTGTTGAACACTGTCGTGTTTGATGTCTTTGTTCACCGAAGTCCTTTGGTGTCGTTTTTATTGTATGTTTCTTATTCTACGTCATTTTAACTCGCGGTCAATTCACGTGCCCTTAACTGATTCATTAGACGATTTATTATTTCTTCTTCCGTGCTAAACACACACACACACATATATATATATATATATATATATATATATATATACGATATAATTGTGATGAGATAGCACATCTTGTGTCCGCCTAACCAATTAATTAGTTCAGAGATCGTAATGCATTTTTTTCAACAAAATATTTGTGTTAACCATCTTGGACAAATATAATAAGAAATCACTGACATGACACCTCCATGTATGGGCTGTTTGATCTCGAAGACTACAAACAGTTGACGACGTATCCAGTGAACTCTAGCAAAAATGGCGACCTGTTTTTATTCCGTATGTAAAAATTCGTACTAGAATACCTATTTTGTAACGATGGAATTTCTTAATCAACCTCTGATTTCAGACTTTATCTGAGTAAAGTAATTATTTATTTGTTTTTAACTAGTACACTGATATTTCATGGATGTCATTTATTCATGTAAGGTTAGTATGAGACAGAGAAAAAATACACATTTAGTAAACAATGCGTGTATTTAACGTCAAGATTTACGGCTGGATGTGCTTCCTGTCACCAACATGAACGATATGAGAGATAATCAAGATCATACATAATTAAAAGGTAAGTAGTTTAGAAAAAAATTGTATTTATTAAACTAAGCACTTATGTCTCCACCATCACTCCTCACCAGTGGGCTGGAGTCGTTAGTGGTTTAACTTCACTCAAAATTACAACCTGCCATGAACATCCTGTTCACCTTTCATGATAGAGGTAACCTTCCAACAAACTACAAAGCAAATCTTGTCTAGTAACAACCGCACTGAACCACTCCTTAGTGTTTTTCCCCTCACTCACAGTAGGGGAGAAGGAGAGGGGATTCTTTTTTACATAAACTAACATCCTGTTCACCTTTCGCCAGCAAGTAACCTTTTAAAGCAAATCCAGTTGCCGCATAGTTGCTGTACCTCGCCCACAACAGTAACCTTCAAGAAATAATTGCCTCCTACGTAAAGACCTCTGAGTGCGTAGTTATTATTTCACATGTGGCTGGCCTCCTTGACCAGTGAGAGGCACTCCAGCAAGTGACATTTTGAAGCAAATCCACTCACAGCACCTTGCCCACACCTTTCCAGAAATATTTACCTCTTACATAAAGACCTCCGGGTAAGTGTAGTTAACATTTCCCTCATGCGCCCTGGCAAGTGAGAGGTGTCCCCAAAAAATATAAATTTAGTAGACAATGCGATTATCTTACATGATAATTTATGTCTGGATGTCCTTCCTGTCACCAACATAAATAATTTGAGAGCTAATCAAGATCATAAATAATTATAGGTAAGTAGGGTAGGATTTTTTTTGTGATTGAACTAAGCAGTTAATTATACACAATAGAGTTTTTAAATATTTACTAGGAGAGTAAGGTTAATAGTTAGCATGCTTGCTCTCACAATACCCTTCGGTGAAAGATACTCAATCACGCACCATAACAAGTGTTGCTACCTATCACACCCACCCACCTAGGCATAGCAGTAGAAAGGTGCCGCGAGGAGCGACAGTCCACACTTGTGTGTAGCCTTGACAGCGAGAGGCCCTCTGTACAGGAGAGTACATTCCGGACGCGCCTTGGCAAGTGAGTGGCGTCCGCAGGGAGGGAAGCGCCCGCGCACGCGCAGAGGCAGCGCTGGGCCAGTCACCCCGTGGTCCAGACTCCTCATGGTCCAGTCTCCTCATTTTAAGCCTACTATAATGCTTCCAATATGTCAGGAGCTTACTCAGATCTTCAGGTCCGAATAAGGCAGTAAAGTCCCCTTTCTGAATACATTTCGTGTGCAGCACATTCATTAAATCTTGTTGATTCGGCTGCCGCAGAATGTTGCACTTCCACATTAGTTTACTCTGGCTTCGTCCAGGAGTTGATAATTACTTTTCTGCTTCAACGTACAGGTGGAATATTTTGAAGAAATTCTTGGCCAGAAACGGTACGCCATTGGTAAAATATTTATCAGAAAACAGAAAGTCTGCAAGAGTAGACGCTGTCAGAGCTCTGGTAATAGGTTATGAAGAAATACGACAATCGTTGTAAAACCTGCTTGTATACTTGAGGCACAAAATATTGAAACTAAATTTCAAATTTCCCAGACGACTTTTTCTATTAGTTGTGTGGAATGACATTTTTGAAAGAGTTGGCAAGTGTTCTAAAAACTTGCACTATGAAAATCTTAATCTTGAGGGAGGAGTGAAACAATAGAAAACCCTGGAAGGATTCATCAAAGCGAAAAGGGATGAGTGTAACATGTATGAGCAATCTAGTTTGAAAATAGGTGGATGTGATGTTCCAAGCTACTCAAGAGTAAGAAAACGGAAAATATTTTTAGATGAAACACGTGTGATTGAAGGAGATCTAAATGCAAGAAGAAAATTCAAAATTAATGTGTTCCTTAAAATAATGGACCCACTTTTAGGAAACTTAGCGAGAAGGAAATAAGCATATGAAGTCGTAGCTTCCAGATTTCAGGTGTTACCTCTATGACTGTCTTGATCATCCGAATCATCAGAAGTGAAGAACGCTGCTGTGAAGCTTAGTTCACTGTACCTTGAAGACATCAGTCAAGATTTTGTAAATGAGTGATTACACTTACAAATGTATGTTGAACACGAGCAATTACAAAACTTACCTAAACTGTATTCTTACATTAAGCTAAAC
The DNA here is from genome assembly GCF_040414725.1 of Anabrus simplex. NCBI lineage: Eukaryota > Metazoa > Arthropoda > Insecta > Orthoptera > Tettigoniidae > Anabrus > Anabrus simplex. The sequence continues at coordinate 262,232,418 of NC_090266.1, read as the reverse complement.
AATTTGTCAAGTACTTTTCCTAACCTTGAAATTGCAGTTGGAATGTCTTAGACCTTACTAATAACCAACTGTACTGCAGAAAGGGATTTTTCATTTTTAAGCGAAAAAGATTTTTACTTTGAAAACCAACTTTGATGAAATTGTTCAAGAGTTTTCTAGGAAGTAGTATTATATGCAAGTAGCCTATAAAAACTTGTATTTTTAAGTGTGATCGAAATAAATTACAATAAATTAATGATAATTTATATGTGTCATACTTCTAGAAGTGTTTACTTACACACCAACTATCAAACTGAACCAACGGGTTTTAAAAAGATAAAAGCAGCCTGATTCTTATTTGGCCGATACCTTTATATGGCTTGGTAAATTAAATTATAAAAAATAACTTTATTTGCATAATGTGCTGTTTAAAAACTCATATCCTTGTAAACTGCAATACTTAATTTGTAAATAATTATTAATTAGAGAAACAGAAAAAGAGCGGGGGCAAAATATAGTATGCCCAGGGTGCTAACTACGCGAAATCTGGACCTGCCATCAATCAATCAATCAATCAATGAATCAATCAATCAATCAATCAATCAATCAATCAATCAATCAATCAATCAATCAATCAATCAATCAATCAATCAATCAATCAATCAATCAATCAATCATTCAATCAATCAATCAATCAATCAAGCAAGCAAGCAATTAGTCAATCAATCAGTCAATCAATCAATACTGATCTGCATTTAGGGCAGTCGCCCTGGTGGCAGATTCCCTATCTGTTGTTTTCCTAGCCTTTTCCTAAGTGATCGCAGAGAAATGGGAAAATTATTGAACATTTCCCTTGGTAAGTTATTCCAAATCCTAACTCCCCTTCCTATGAATGAATATTTCCCCCAATTTGTCCGACTCGTTGGCTGAATGGTCAGCGTTCTGGCCTTCGGTTCAGAGGGCCCCGGGTTCGATTCCCGGCCGGGTCGGGGATTTTAACCTTAATTGGTTAATTCCAATGGCCCGGGGGCTGGGTGTTTGTGCTGTCCCCAACATCCCTGCAACTCACATACCACACATAACACTATCCTCCACCACAATAACACGCAGTTACCTACAAATGGCAGATGCCGCCCACCCTCATTGGAGGGTCTGCCTTACAAGGGCTGCACTCGGCTAGAAATAGCCACACGAAATTATTATTCCCCCAATTTGTCCTCTTGAATTCCAACTTTATCTTCATATTGTGATATTTCCTGCTTTTAAAGACACCACTCAAAGTTATTCGTCTACTGATGTCCTCAAACGCAATCTCTCCACTGACAGCTCGGAACATACCACTTAGTCGAGCTCCTCATCTCCTTTCTCCCAAGTCTTCTCAGCCCACACTTTGCAACATTTTTTAACGCTACTCTTTTGTCAGAAATCACCCAGAACAATCGAGCTGCTTTTCCTAGGATTTTTCCAGTTCTTGAACCAAGTAATCCTGGTGAGGGCCCCATACACTGGAACTATACTCTAGTTGGGGTCTTACCACAGACTTATATGCCCTTTCCTTTACATCCTTACTACAACCCCTAAATACCCTCATAACCATGTGCAGAGATCTGTACCCTTTATTAACAATCATATTTCTGTGATTACCCCAATGAAGGTATTTTCTTATATTAACACCTAGGTTCTTACAATGATCCCCAAAAGGAACTTTCACCCCATCAACACAGTAAATAAAACTGAGATGACTTTCCCTATTTGTCAAACTCGCAACCTGACTTTTAACCCCGTTTATCATCATACCATTGCCCACAGTCCATCTCACAACACTATCGAGTTCACCCTGCAGCCACTCAAAATGTTGTAACTTATTTATTCATCATCATCATCCTTTCCCTTTGTCCAGCTGTAGCCGGGTAGGGGCAAATATGGTTCCTCTCCACTTTCTTCGGTCTTTCCACCACTCCTCCTCCAACACTGTGTCCCAGTCCAGGTTTCTTTCTATAATGCTGCGTTGGATGGTATCCTTCCATCTCAATCGTGGTCGTCCACGGCCTTCCCTTCCTTGGATTTGCATTTCCATCACCTTTTTTGGCATTCTTTCGTCGCTCATTCGCTTTATGTGCCCAAACCATCTTAGTCGGCTCTTCTCTATTCTATCATTCATTTTTTCCACTCCAATTTCTTCCCGGATTTTCTCATTCCTTATTTTGTCTCTTTTACTCTTCTGTATCATACTCCTCAAGAATTTTATTTCGGCTGCCTGTATTCGACTCTCATCCTTCTTTGTCATTGTCCAAGTTTCTGCTCCGTAAGATGTTATGGGTACTAATACATCTTGTACATAGTATCCTTTGCTTCCATTGGCACATCTTTGTCCCATAACATATTTCTTACACTATGATAGAAACAACTTCCTGCTTGAATCCTTTTACTAATCTCAGCATCCAGTCGAGCATTCTCCATTAATTCACTCCCCAGGTATTTAAACGTTTCCACTAATTCCTGTAAGTCTAATCTGACCTTTCCCTTCTTTCTCCCCTCTAGTCATAACACGAGTTTTACACTTTTCTACACTTATTTTCAATCCACATTCTCCAATCTTCCCATTCACCACATTCAACAGTTCTTGAACCTTCCTGTCGTCTTCTCCCCAAATCACAATATCATCTGCAAATAACATCATGTTCATTTCTCTTCCTCCATATGCTGCTTTTGCTGTTCTCATGATGTCATCCATTACTATTGTAACTTATTTAATACTCTGTAAAAAACATCATCTGCAAACTGCCTTATCTCTAATTCCACTTCTTTACACATATCTTTGATAGATATATAAGAAAACATAAAGGTCCAATAACACTGCCTTGAGGAATTCCCCTCTTAATTATTACAGGGTCAGATAAAGCTATGGTACTCACAGGCGAGTTAAGTGAAATGGGTGGATCTCTAAGGATAGCCATATGTGGAGCTCTATCGTACCCCGGAAGGGGTTGAGGTAGTAGCGATTGCGTAATAACCTGAGTAAACTTACGTTTTCTCGGGTTTACGACGGGAGGGGAGAAGGGTTCACTAGAGAGCGGTGGGAATTGTTGCAGATCTTGAGTATTACAATATATCGGGGTGTAACTTTAGATTTTGCTTCTGGGAAGGATATATTCTCAGTGCTCATAATTTTTTTTAACAAGCTGTTGATGTTTATGTTTTGGGCATGTATCATTCCCTGTTGGATGGTCCCCTTTACAGTGTACGCATTTTGTAATCCGTTCGGTACACCTATCTTTGGCATACTGCAGGAGAATTTGCCGCGTCGGAAAGCTTGTGCCCGACACTGCCGGACGGTATGACCGTAGCATTGGCATTTTTGCAAATAATTGGACTGAAAATAAAAGGTTCAACAACGAGAAATACACTATAAAGTGAGACATAGCGTGGAAAATGTTGTGATCTGAAGACTACTTTGACAGAACCAGTGGGTATGTATACAATGGAGTCATTGATAACAGCTTTACGATACAAACGCCGGACAGATTTGAGCTTATAATCGGCTTTGAGGTGTTGGAGAATAGACTCTTCAGTCATGTTTTTATCTACTCCTCTTATAATAGCAACACGAAAGATATTTGAGCTGGATATGTATGCTCGAGCGTGAATAGTTTCAAGTAAATAATGACACAATAAATCGTTCGCTTGAACAGCGTAACTGAATTCGACTTGGAGGTGATTTCTGCCTTTACGTGTTATTGATTTGACTGGTAAATTTCTATCTTAAAAAAGTAGGCCTAAAGCCATAGGGTGAAATTGCCCGTCATTTTTATCTGTTAATAATTCCACCAAAACAATATATGGTCCAGAATGTTCCCGGGTATGCAGTTCCTGAATAACAGGAGATATTGGCTTTTGACTACGTTGCGCTGTCTGCTTGTCAGGAACTTTGTCTTGAGTACGCTGATCGATTGATTGATTATCTTATGTTTCATCGTCCATTTCCACTTCAACCTCATTATCAATAGGCAGCTGCGAACTGTCCAAGACGACCTCCCCTCCACTTGAGGCCGCCATCACACGAAGTACTCACAGCTAACGATATGCAAGAAAAATGAAGCACGAGCTAACACCACACGTCCAGTAAGTAAAAAGCCACACACGGCATAACCTGATCGGTTCGTACCACAGTGTAGACTGCATGTGTGAACAAATACAGTATTTGGTGTGAAGTTCTTTGGTGATGTTTTATTGAATTTTCTCATTCGATGTAATTTGAATTTGTGGTTTGGCTATCAACACCTTGCGATATCTTGCAAAGTGTCACGTATTCTCTGCAGTGTATATGTTGTTCTTGGTTTAAATATTATATTTTGTCCTTGGTTTTTCTAAGAGTTTCAAGTTGATTGTATCGGATGTTCATTCTTGATTATTCCTTGACCAAACTAACTTCTTGAATGCAATACAGCAAAGTAACCTAGTCATTCTCAATGATGGGTCACCGACTAGACTAACCCCCCCCCCTGGAGCACCTCCCTGTGCAGTGGATATTTCATTATGCTGTTATAATATAGCACCCACAACTACCTGGCGTACATTAACTGATACCCATAGCAGTGATCACTTTCCAATATTTATCACTCATGGTTCCGGATCAATAGTGCAACCCACATGGTCCCATAAAGTAACGAGTACAACACGCTCTTTACATAACTTTGATCCCGAGGCGTTCAAGATATTTATACTCAAACAGATTGAGAAACATAAAGCCGATGATTTTAATTACAAAACTCTCTATCAAAAGATATATCCATATCTGGAATGTTATCACCCATTTAAACTAACACCTAACGCATAGTCCCACAATATTGGTGGCCTCAGATGGTGGGACGATGGATGTTACCACTTAATTCTTAAACGGAAGTGCCTTTTTAAAATCTATCGGAAAACATTAAACTCAGCGAATTATATTCGGCTGAAACTCCATACTGCTACACTACGCCGCATATTCAACCAAAAAAGACGCAAATCTTGGCAAACATTTATCAATTCCTTCCATAAATATATATCAGTAAGAAGTTTGTGGAACGCGGTCAGAGCACTGTCGCGTGTCTCCACACAAATTACTAGACCTTTAATCCAGCCCGATATATTGGAACAATTCCTTCACTCATTAACTCCGAATACGGTGGTCCCGCAGTTTATCCCTAAAAACAACGGTTCTACACGATAATCTTCAGTTTTGTTACGGAACATCACCCTACGTGAACTCACAGCTACGTTACAAAAATGTAAAACATCCACACCTGGTCCGGATTACATTAATTAGACGATGACAAAGGCCCTCCCCAATCAGACATTACAAGAACTTGTTAATCACTACAACCAAGTACTACAAACCTCTACCCCTCCGGACGACTGGAATACATTTTTAATACCTATTCCCAAACCACGTCTACCGTTGAATGATCGCAAGAATATAGGTGGAATAGTATTAGCATCTTGTATACGCAAAACACTTTAAAAATAATACTACAACGTTTTTATGCTACTTAGAATACCACGAATTAGTTAACAAAAAAATATGCATATTTTAGACGTCGCAGTTCACAAGATGCCATTAATATCCTACTAACTGACATATTGCTCTCTAAAACGCGCAAAAACTACACAATCGAAATTTTTCTGGATATACGGGGGGCGTTTGACTCCGTCCCACTGCATATGTTATGGGCCTCATTATCAAATCAAATCTAATCAAATCAAATCAAAATCTCTTTATTTGCAAATGAGGTGTCTACCTCGTGGCAAATGGTTCAGTAAAGTACATTATTGTCAAGCACTTCTTCTCCTGTATAGGCTCTATATAATCCTATAAGTCTAGTTTTCTCCCTTCTCTTACCTAAAGTTTCCCACCCAAGTTCCTTTAACATTTCTGATACACTACTTTTTCTCCTGAAATCCCCTGTTACAAATCTTGCTGCTTTCCTCTGCACACTATCTATTTCTTTTATTAGGTATTCTTGCTGAGGATCCCAAACACTGTTTGCATATTCCAATAATGGACGAACAATACTCAAGTAACTTTTTTCTTTTAATTCTTTGTTGCATCCTTTAAGTAGCCTCATTATGACATGTAACGATCTGTATGCTTTCCCAACAATGTCATCAATATGACCCTTCCAGTGCAAATTACTTTCAAATCTCACACCTAAGTATTGCACTTGCCATCCTTTGAGATAACTACCTCATCCAAAGTATATTCAAATTCAGTTTTAAAGCTCCTGTTTGTAAAATTGTAACAGTTTATTTGCCTCCATTAACCTTCATATTATTTTCTTCAACCCATTGTTGGATACTTTCAAGGTCCCTTTGTAATTCTGAACAATCCTCAATGTTGTTTATCACCCTATAAACAATTATATCATCTGCATATAATCTTATTTTTGATGTTATATTGTTCCCTAAATCATTTGCGTATATTAAGAAAAGTAACGGACCGATTATACTACCCTGTGCAATTCCCTTCCAAACTTTCTCTTCCTGAGATACATTATTTCCTACTTTGACTTTCTGAACCCTTGAATTTAGAAATGTTTTTATCCAACGTGTAACCCTTACGTCCAATCCTATTCCCTCCAATTTCTTTAATAATATTCAATATTCCGCTCTATCAAAGGCTTTGGAAAGATCTATGGCTATGCAATCTAACCGGCCTCTTGAATCCAGCTGATCTGATATGTCCTGCTGAAATCCCACCAGCTGTGCCTCACAAGAAAATTTCTTTCTAAATCCATACTGGCTCCACATGAACCAATTTTTATCATCACATATCCCTCGGATGTACTTTGATATTAAACTCTCCAGTATTTTACAAACTATACTGGTCAGGCTGATTGGTCTGTAGTTCTCTGGTTTCCTTTTATCACCTTTTCCTTTATAATTTGGTATTATTATAGATTCCTTCCATTCTTTTGGTATTACACTATTATTTATGACATAGTCAAAGAGAAATTTAAATAAGGCACTATGTACCACCCCATTGTCTTTTATACCTCCCCAGTAATTTGATCACTTCCTGCTGCTTTTCCTTGCTGAAGCAGTTGGATTTCTCTGAAAATATCTTCATTTGTGAATGAGAAGCTTCTTGTTTGCCTATGTGTCTCTCCCTCTCTATCTTCTGTTACTGTTTCCAACTCATGACAATCTTCTACTGAATCTCTGAATTCCCTACTAAATAGATTTGCTTTCTCAGTATCTGTTGAATAGTGTTCACCCCCTTCTCCTACCATTGTAGGAATTTGGATTCCTTTTCCTTTTTGATTCCTAATATATGAATACATCTTTTCCCATTTCCCTTTTTGGTCATTACCCTCTTGAAGTATGCCATTCATATATTTCTCTTTTGTTTCCTTTTTCACTCTATTCAGTTCCCCCATTAGCTGTTTTCTAGTTTCTCTATTCTCCCTACCCTCTTTGATTTTCCTGTTTACTATTCTACATTTTCATTTTAATTTCCTTACTTCCCTTGTATAATAAACAGGGTCTGTGATTATTTAACCCTTCTTAACAGGTACAAATCTCTTCTCTCCTTCCCAAATGATTTCTTTAAATTTAGCTAAAAGTGTATCCACATTACTCCCTTCACTTATCCAACAACTGAATTGTGATTCAAGGTAAGTCCCAAATTCATCAACTTTAGTTTTTCTGTATAATTTCTTGTCTTGTGTGATCCTCTTATTAAGCATTTTTGGTACAAGTCCTACATCCATTATTACAGCCTTATGGTCACCTATTCCTTCAATTACCTCAGTTTTATCAACAATTTCCCATGGTTTAACCAAGAACACATCTAGCAAGTTGTTGAGACGAGTCGGTTCTTGTACTACTTGTGTAAATCCTCCCTCCCAAATTAACTCATTTACCAGTTTCCGTTCATGGGCTTCACTTGCAGCTCCATTCCATTTAACTTCAGGCAAGTTTAGATCTCCCCCAATTATTACCATATCATTATCATTGTTTGAGTATAATCTACTATTTTCTCAAATATTTCCATGTCTCTTTCCTCTCTTCCAGGCCTATATGTTCCTATAATTCCCACCTCCTTCATATTATCACAAACTAATTTTATCCCTAATATTTCATCCCTTTCATCGGTAAACCATTCATGTGAACAATAAGTTTCCTTCACCAGAATAAACACCCCCCACACTTTTTATCTCCTCGGTCTCTACGATAGACTGTATACCCTGCTGGAAATACTTCTCTATTACCCACCCCTTCTCTCAACCATGATTCTACTCCTATCACCACATCAGCCTCATTAGATTCCATCAATGTACTGAATTTTAATTGTTTATTTACTACACTCTGACAGTTTACCAAGAGCAATCTCAGAACCCCTTCCTCCCTAAAACTTGACTGTTGTAATTGGGTAACATTCGACTCATGAGTTGAGAACGTCCCTGGAACCCAGATCTTTGCACATAGATCTTGATTTAAGGATCTGGATTTTCTGGCTAGTTTCCTTCTATATGCCAATTTAGTGGTATGGGTTTTCTTAAGTGCATATTAGTTTGCAATTCTCTGTTGATAATTGTAGCAATTTGTCTACAGAGAGTTGCTTTTCCATTACCATTCAGATGTAACCCATGCCTAGTGAACGTTTGCCTGCCAAGACCTAAAGTATCTACTACATAGACATTTCTAAAACTCTTACTTAATCTCTTGATTTTTATATTTACATCATGTACAGCTTTGTTCACACACGAGTCTTCTATAACGTTATACCTGGGTGGCACATTAACTACAATTTCTTTTGAGTCAGGTAGTTTCGAAAACTTACCTCTGAGAGTCGTAATTAGTTCCTCACCTTCATTTGCAGCAATGCCATTTGTACCACTCACAATCACCACGTAGTTGTCCTTCTCTAACACAGGATAACAACTTGAAAGGACGTCTTCAGTTTCAGCACCTGGTTTTATTAGTCCTAAAACCTCAGTTTCTAGATTATGCAGCTCATCCTTGATGCCTTCTGCCATACCCCGCCCTTGACTGTCTGCGTAGAGATGAATTTTTGGCGATCTTGACTTCCGGTTGGTTTTCTTCTTCTGTAGGTTACCTCCACTGGATTTAAAATTATTCGGAAAACTTGATGTGTCTTCTTCTGGAACTTGTTGCAATGACTGAAATCTATTTTGGCACTGCAAAGAGTTTTTTTCCGGTTTAAAGGTGTACGTAGTTTCTCCCATATGTTTAACATTAGGCCTAAAATGGCTACGCGTCACTTCCGTCCACGGCGATCTTTCTTCTCCACTGTCTTCTTTATCTTCCTGTTTCTTTATTCTGTCCTTTAAGCTTTCATTTGCAATTTTCAGAGCACATAAGTCTTCTTGTAGCACTCCTAAAATCTTAAGCATAGATTCGTAAGTCTCTCTTTCTTGTTGTTCTACTTCACTATCAGTTTGTTTACACTCGGGACACATCCCCACACTTTCTTCAATATCATACCTATTTACAATATTTGCACAACGAAAATGGTACCATTCATCACACTTACGACACAGAATCCCATGTTTAACTACTCTTCTGCATTTGCCACATTTTCACTGCATCTTACACCATTAACCACCACGGATATCACAGACTCACACACAGTAGTCGCCATCTTGAATCTTATCATGCAAAGGCATTCCTATTTCGTTCATAACACTACTCTGAAACCTACTTACATATAGAACGCTAATAATAAAACACCCTCCACCTCTTTCACGTCAGGCTACGGTGGAATTCCACAGGGCGATATTTTATTGGCATATTTTTTGCCTTGTATCTCTCAAACCTAGAACAACTTGTACTACAATATGCTCGTATCTTCTTACTCTATGCGGATGATATAGTCATTTACACATCAGAGAGAGATATTGATAGTGCACGTAATACTATTACAAAAGTAATGCTTGAAGTACAGAACTGGCTAAGTGCCCATGGTTTATCACTATCTCCATCTAAGTGTTCAGCACTCATTTTTACGCAGAAATGGATCTACAACACAGAACCACTAACAGTGGCTTCCTATGAGATATCGATAAAAACACATCATAAATATCTAGGCATCATCCTTGATAACATACTAAATTTTATTAGACATGTCCAATACCTAAGAAATACGGCTGCTAATTATATAAAACTGCTCAAAGCTATAACGAGACGATGATGGGGAGCAGACCCGACAACAGCCGTCAGTGTGCTGCGCTTTAATTCGTTCAAGATTAGATTATTGCGCACATATAATTGATATTGCTAATCCCGCAACGCTGAATAAACTAAATACTATACAACACCAAGCATTACGTACTTGTTTTGGTGCATTAAAATCTACACCGTCGAATGGTTTGCAAGTGGAAACGGGAGAACCACCACTCCATATTCGCCGACAATACCTTGCTTCCAAGTACCTACTATGACGTTTAATAACAGTTTCTAATCCTATTGTACTGAAACTCCAACTACTGTATGAAGATACAATTTGTATAATATTAGAGATAAAAGAACCCCTGCTCTAATAAGCGTATTCCAACACGTATCGACACTAAAAACCAATATCATTAGGAACGCAAACCTCCCCCTTCATACAGTATCATATGACGTAGTCCAATACTACCCAGATACCGATACTCTAAAAGCTACAACTACTAGTTTGGCTTTGCTACAGTATAAAATCTCTATGTTTTCATCAACCTCGAAAAAACTTCGTTTATCATACTCTAATATTGGTCGTAATTTCTATACAGATGGGTCCAAGAATGCCTGTGGAGTAGGCGCAGCGTTTTATTATGAACCAATACAACACACTGAAATATATAAACTGCACCCATATTTCTCTATATTCACAGTAGAACTTATAGCGATAAGACAAACACGACTGTATATAAAAAACGAATCAATTCCAAATGCCAATATCTTCAAAGACTCACTATCAGCGTTACAATCGATCCAGTTCTCTAAATTCACGCTTAACTTGTATGTTTATACTGTTAAGCAGCTACTGTATGACTTACATAATGATAGTATACAGATTACGATTATATGGATTCCGGCGCATAAAAATATTCTCGGTAATGAAAAAGCGGTTAAAGCTGCCAAAACAGCATCACTGCTCAACACCCCTCCAATGACATTTATGATTCCAGTAACTGATGTAATTCCAATACTAAATAAACATCAAAAATCAACGTGGCAACAGTTCTGGAATGAATACTTTACTACCACATACCAGCAACCCAGTATTCTAAATTGTTGGCAGTACCGGGAATCGAATCCGGACCCCCGAGGACTGCAGCTTATGATACTAACCGTTACGCTACGGAGGCGGATAACTAATTAACAGTTAAACAATGCAAAAACTGAAGGGTCAAACTGGTATAAGCATTATCCTCCACAAAGGTGGCACGAGAATCTAAAATTACTCTTAACTGAATGAAGATGAAAATTAATTGATTGTTGCAATACTCAACGTGGAGTACACCATTTGCTTACGTTTGATTGTGAACCCTAAGAAAAGTGCATATAAGGTGTAGGAAATAACTAAGTGCATTTTATCCCTGTAGCAAAGTATAAAAGGGAAGTTCTATCACAGAATCCAACCCTCTCTGCCAATCCAACACTGGTATCTACGAACTACATACACACGGCGTCATATAATAAATATTATACGTTTCTATCATGCGCTTACTCCCATGCACAAACATCGTTTCAACATTGTCAACCAACCGATGTCAGTGTGGTTCAAATGAGGCGGATACAAATCACCTCATTCTCCAGTGTCCGTTATATATTCAGCATCGTATACGGTTACTTACAAGTCTAATACGTTTACGACTACCGCTTCCAACAAGTGTTGATTGTCTTGTTTACAACCAGACACCGGAGGTAATATACATATTAAACAGATTTTTGGATGACACGAAAATGATACTATAAGAAATTCGATCCGGTTATTGTTTTCATTATTAGTTGTGTCATTTAAAAAATCTTACTTCTCACTGGCTACTATGCCTATTTAAGATTTGTTTCGGATTTGTTCGATATACAACTATTACAGCTACTGAAATCCTTATTCGCACTGCTACTGTTTGTCGACTCTATTACACGTGTTATGGTGCTTTGTTCTTTTGTTAGAAAGATCGTAATTCAGTAGGTAAGGCTTAGGGTAACACGTCGTTTGTAATAACACACGTTCTTGGTACTTTTCGCATACACATTGAGCAATATCTACATTACAACCCTCTGATTTGTGTTATCCCATCCTCAATAATAGCTCCTTTAGTAGTCGAGTTATATTCAATGTCCTTCCCAATTGCAGACCCGGTCTAGTATGTCATAGTAGCAAGACGCCAAGATGGATTACTTCGGCGTGAAGATATACTACCTTGTGTCCACGTGCTTACTCCTAGGTCTATTCGCCTTATATACACACGATGTAAATTTTCACTCCTACTAGTGATCATAGTGTTATAGTACTTTCTGAATAGTTGCATTACTTCCACATACTTGATACGATCCCTACATGGTAATAACCAAGAAGTTTACAGTTTTACTAGCTTTAAAATCTGTGATATAAAGTGTTTTTTATTCATCATAAATAAGTGGTTAAGAGTGTTGTGCAGTGTTTCATTCATAAGGTATTGGAACTGGGTGTTAGCTAAATACCGAACCCAATCAAATATCAAGCAGAAGAAGAAGAAGAAATTCTTGACCAAGGATGGTGTACCAAATACAGTAGGGACAATAGGCGACACTTAGAGATTCAGCCTTGTTAAAATGGGAGACAATTCGACGGTTGCGCTCCTAGTGACTTGACCTGTAAATTCGCGCTAAATTCAAATATTAATGGAAATGCATATACAAAAGTGGATAAATAAATTACGTCTAGAAAGAATTATTGAGATACTAACTTCGAAGTTGCTAAAGCAATTGTGGATAAATGAAAAAATAATTATTTAAAAGGTTATTATTTAAAGACTGAATTCAGACATATAAACATGGTGTGAAATGGACTGCTGTGAAATGGGTCGATCTTTCATTTATGCATTACTTTTTTGCTTTAGCATTGCTGCCTGAACTTTTACGGGTAGAGTTGTTTTTTTTCTTATTTAAAAAACATTGTATCATCACATTAAGACACTTGTCAATAAAAATATTGCCTTATTCCTTACACACATGATGCAATGAATTAACATTTAAAAGCTGGACAATATTCCTGTTAACATGAAGCCTACTAACAGAAAGAAAATCTATAAAATCCAGGCTTCAATCTGAGAAGAGGGATAAAAGAAAGAAAAGTATGAAAATATTGTCGATAGTGATGCTTTGAGGAATATTTACGTACAATTAGAGTAACAATGTAACTTACCCTTGGCTGTATAGTCGAGGATTTTTAAAGTCACTGGCCCCGATATGATCTGAACAGATTTTATAATTTTTATATAAGCGTAACGTCCCTTCTTTCCTGTACACCTTATCCAAATCACTTCTCTGACATTTCAAAACCCACAGAACACACCTACAACAACACATCGGTATTGAAGGTTAACTGCTGCACTATGCAATAAAATATGCGTATTATATTTTAAGCCAGTTAAAATATGGGTCGAGGTGGTCAGAAGATTATAGGTTGAAAGTCGGTTCCGATTACAATATTACTTACATTTTTTGTCACGCGGGTAGAGAAAGAAAGACCGCGCATTCTTCTCTACTTCATAGTTACTGCAGCCAAAACAGCACATACCTTTCCCCTCATGTTGAGAGGAGATATCAAGGAATGCCACACGCTAGTGATGGGTAGCTCGTGAATGAGTCGTTCATAATGAACGCTTCACTCTTATGAAGTGTGAACTGACCACTCAATTTCAATGAACTGGTAGTTCAACCACTTCACAGTACTCACACTTCACATCATTCACAGTTCAAACACTTCATATCATTAACAACTCATGCGATTTGTCTGTCGCTCGCTCACTCTCTCTCTTCTCTAGCTACGTCATTCATTTCCTCCTTAAATACTCCCAGTCCCATCCTACCTGTCAATTGTGTTATTACACCATTAATGATATATAGCCTACAAAGATACTGACAATCCGACAGAGTGAGCACAGCAGACATGCAAATAAAATGCTTGCCTTGAGAATCTGGAAGTAAAAAGTGCGCTGAATCCACAGCCGAAAGGGTATCTTCCTTGCAGTAGTGTTCATCTCATACACAACACTTACCGTAATTAATTAAACAAAACTGCACTTGGGGAATAGACTAATTAAATAATAAATCAAAATGAACGGACTTCACATCATTTTTAAGGACCTGAAGCTGGAATCGTCTCTCCTAGAGTGCTTTAAGTACGACGATTTAGCTCTTCCACTAGCTTCCCGGCCATCTGTTTCACATCACCACGAATTTCAGAGTTATTGGCAAATCTGCAACACCATCTTTTCAATGACCGAATGAGGAGTATAACTTTTGATGCAGTGACCAGTCTTTCACTGCTCATTTTCTCAGTACAATCTTTGAAAACTTTCAACACTTCGCAGGCTTGTGTTATGCTTGCAATGTCGTCTGCAGAAGCTGTTGTATTGGCAATGGATGGGTGGACTTCAATTAAAAATGGGAGCTAATTGTTAGTGACAGCACTCTATATGAAAGGTGGTGGTGGTGATTATTGTTTTAAGAGGAAGTACAACTAGGTAACCATCCTCTATTAAAACTAATCAGAGAGAAAAAACTGAAGGGATCCGACACTTCGAAAAATGAAGGTATCGGCCAAAGGAAGACAAAGGCCACGAAGGGCGTGAAATGAAGGACTCCCTAGGCCTCGAGTGCTCTAATAACGTCGGGGTCGGAAAAGAACACGAGTTGACCAAGCAAGGTCGGATAGGGTAGATGAAACTGAGGAGCCTGGCACAAGTAAGTGAAAGCAATGCCAGGACTCAGTTAAGGGCTCCGTAGTCGCCAGCCCACCCTGGGGCCCCTTCTAGTCGCCTCTTACGACATGCAGGCGGATCCCGTCGGTGTTATTCTACCGCCCCCGCTCACAGGAGGATAACTATATGAAAGATTCATCAAGATAGATAGATATTTGTGGCAGTGGTAGTAATATTCATTCTATTTCGGATTGAATTTTAAGAGGAAAAAATATTATGATGAATAACGTTGGTAACCCTGGTGTTTTCTGCCAGAGTACAGCTAAAACAGGTATCACGTGTAGGGATGGGTCCAGTCAGTTCATTTGCTTGAACTAGTTCATTCGATACCGTTCATCGCCTTGAGTCGTTCAAATGAACTAGTTCAAATGAACGAGGTAGTTCATAAGCAGGTGAGAAATGTGCTGTCACGTGACCATTAACATGGCATGCCATTGGCCATTTTTGAACGAACTTATTTTGTCGTTCAAATGAACGAGGTAGTTCATTTGTGCTCTCGCGGCATTTCGTTCAAATAAATGAAGTCGTTCAAATGAACGAGGTAGTTCATTTGTGCTGTCTTCATGGAAACGCTCTCGTGGCACGTCGTTCAAATGAACGAGGTAGTTTATTATGAGCTCTCTTGACAACAGCACAAGCGGCGTGAGGAGAGGTAGTTTACCGTACCGCACGCGAGGTAGTACGTAAATTTTACAACAGATGGTACTTGCGTACGTCTTCGTCTTCCTTTAATTGAATGGCAAACCATACAGCCTTGACTCCACCCCACCTCCTACGTTGTTTAAAGCTCGGTGGTTTTAAGGGGCGTATGAATCAGCTGTTTGAGAGAGAAGAAGCTACTGTATTTACTGCCTTTATACATTGCACTAAGGTAATAACTGTTCTTTTTATCTGTTAAAGAGCTGGGAGGACGAACCGTATGAAACGTCCTGTTAATAAGGGATGTTCCTGAATAGCTAACTAATAAAATGTCAGATGTAAGTCCTTTAAGGCGTTGCTGTATAAAACTAGAGTTTCGTCTTATGCCTGACATTACACTCATCAGAGTGGAATGTGTCAGGCCCTATCCACTGACGATGATAGGGTCTATGCACGTGAATTTATCAGAAGCCCATTAACTTTTGATATACATTATTGGTATGAAAAATCTAATTCCCTCATCGATAAACATTCCCCATTAATATTACAACATATTACAGTGAGTTGTGACTGACATTTATGAACTTGAAATGCGGTCAGCTGATTGTTAGTTTCGTTGTCAGGGAAGAAATGTAGGAAATACACAATTTCAATTTGTCTTTATCACACCATTGTTAAAGCGTAGTTCTTTGCTCTATTCACTTGATCATAAGAATGTAGGGTAATTTGGAAGGAATATGATAGAAAACCATTTTGTATGCGACAAAGCTATATCGTGCGATATCGGCATGTAAAAGATCTCTGGTAACACATATGGTGTTTACCTTAAGTCAGTCAGATCACCCTCCTGGTGAAATAAAGCAGAACGTCAAATCAAAATGCCTGTACATGGTAGCTGAAGCGTACTTAAAATAATAATAAATTTATTTATTTATCTGTTTACCCTCCAGGGTTGATTTTCCCCTCGGACTCAGCGAGGGATCCCACCTCTACCGCCTCAGGGCAGAGTTCCGGAGCTTGAGACTTTTGGTCGGGGGATACAACTGGGGAGGAGGACTAGTCCTCGCCTAGGCGGCTTCACCTGTTATGCTGAACAGGGGCCTAGTAGGGGGGGGGGGGGAGATCAAAAGGGATAGACAAGAAGGAGGGAAGGAAGCGGCCGTGGCCTTAAGTTAAATACCATCCCGGCATTTGCCTGGAGGAGAAGTGGGGAAACCACGGAAAACCACTTCGAGGATAGCTGAGGTGGGAATCGAACTCACCTCTACTCAGCCCACCTCCCGAGGCTGAATGGACCCCGTTCCAGCCCTCGTAACACTCTTCAAATTTCGTGGCAGAGCAGGGAATCGAATCCGGGCCTCCGGGGATGGCAGCTAATCACGTTAAGCACCACACCACACAGGTGGACATTATTATTATTATTATTATTATTATTATTATTATTATTATTATTATTATTATTATTATTATTATTATTATTATTATATTTTTGCTAGTTGCTTTACGTCGCACCGACACAGATAGGTCTTATGGCGACGATGAGACAGGAAAGGACTAGGAGTAGGAAGGAAGCGGTTGTTGCCTTAATTAAGCTACAGCCCCAGCATTTGCCTGGTGTGAAAATGGGAAACCACGGAAAACCATCTTCAGGGCTACCGACAGTGGGGTTCGAACCTACTATCTCCCGAATACTGGATACTGGCCACACACATGTGACTGCAGCTATCGAGCTCGGTATTATTATTATAATACAGCAATTGAATGAGTGCACTTGTTACACACATGCCCACTTCCTTTTAAAATTTAAAATTTGGGCTTGGAGCTGTAAAAACGGTGGTAGGGTGATAGTAATTACATTTTTATACAGGAAAAACTGAACAGTTTTTAAAGCCCGAAACTGAAATATTGATAGGCCTATTTGAACGGATATAGCCAAATTTTCACTCCTGATTCACCTTAGCGTAGTTTACGGTATTATTTGCTTAAGATGTATTTGTTTAGAGAAAATATTCTTAAGGCGTATTTTTTATGTGGTTTATGATGGTGGAAATGATGAAAACCTTCGCGTATTCTGTGTCAATCGCATCTTAAGATAGCTTTTGTTTACTGATGTCTTGTATCTGTTACCATGTGCTAACATGGTTTTGCTACTCCGCTCCAAATGCGTGTGATTTCGTTGTTGACATTGTTTATTTTGTGTGTAGACAGAGTATTTATTTACCGGTGCCCGTGTATTATTCCCCACAACTGTCGTGTATGATAGAATGCTTACGTTAGTGCCAGACAGTGAACACGTTTTTTTTTTTCGTAATGGAATTCTGAGGAACCTCGAATACGGTATTGTTCGTTAATATTATGTGGGATATCGTTGTTATAAGAGGTAAACCAGCGACATTATCACCCCATCGTGTGTTTCGTGGACCGTATCTTGCATAGGACCGGACTCGAACCAACATGCGCTCAGTTACAAAGCTAGGCGACTAGTACGACATTCTGTGAACTTGGTACTTCGTCGTCTTGCGGAGCGCCTAGCACGAGCAGAAAACAGCTGCCCAGTGCCCAGCGGCGCCGCCAGCCTGCTAGGTAGAGAAAAGTCATCTACGAGAGACAGAGAAACAGGTAAACTTTCTAATTTTTTATAACTCTTCTCCCTGCTCCATCACCACTTGAGAAATGTGCTATCATGTGATCATTAACACGGCACGCCATTGGCCATTTTCGTGCGTGCTTATTTTGTCGTTCAAATGAACGAGGTAGTTCATTTGTGCTCTCGCGGCATTTCGTTCAAATGAACGAGGTAGTTCATTTGTGCTGTGTTCATGCAAGCAGCCCTCGCGGCATTTCGTTCAAATGAACTAGGTAAAGCTATCTTAGCAACAGCACCAGCGGCGCAAGAGAGATAGTATTCCGTGCTGGACGTGAGCTAGTACGTACGTTTTACAATAGATGGTGCTTGCTTACGTCTTCGTCCTCCTTTAATATGCTGTATGCTCGCGTGAACGACTCGTTCAAAATATTTGAACGAACTCGAACTAGTTCAAATAAACGAGTCGTTCAAATGAACTAGTTAGTTCATGAACGACCCAACTCTAATCACGTGGCAGATAAAGACACTGTTGAGTGCATCATGCGAATAAGATGAGCCCAGATGAAATGTATTTCCTTCGTTATATCTTTATCTTTTCCTTGTCCCTATCAACCATCATCTAGATGCTGTAAGCAAGCAAGTTATTTGGTCCGTAATTACATAGCTCTGCCATCTTTTGGTAATATTATTAAGTATTATGAAGCTTTATTGAGTGAGTGAGATATTGTTGGGAGATCAGAAGAATGCACGTGCCCGGTGAGGAACGGGGCGAAGGGGTTTTCACCAGCAGAGCCAGTGACGCAATGGTTACTATAGAAACTCCGCTACTACCCAGACGACTTTATATTGTCTTCTACTGGCAGCTCTTCGCTCTTGTCAGTTGTAATCCAGCAAACTGCGAAGTGTGAGTCAATGTTTTTGTGTAGCAGATAAGAACAGATAAGAGCCGATGTGTCTGGGCAGAACAGGAAGTTCGTGCTTGCAGGCCACATTCCTCACTCTTGCATTCTTCTCATCTCTACACAGTACTGTGAACGAAGTCGCTGCTGAACGACATACTCAGCAGCTTCATCAGGCTTGATTACTTCATGAACTACTGCATTTGAGCGGTTCACAGTAAAGAGTGTGAATGAGTGTAGTAGTTCATAGGAATGAACTGGTTCGACTCATCGCTACCACACGCTATTTGATTATGTCAACTCACTGAAAACGCATGAAAAACACCAAAAACTTCACACACAAATACACGTGCTCTTATGGCATATTCAACAGTTCTCAGGTCTACACGCTAGAGAGAGCTCTAATAGCTGTCCCTCGATATCTCGCTGAGTGTCGCGTACGCGAACTGTCTCTACTGTATTTGCGTGTACGTACCATCACGAATCGCTGGGTCGCTCTAGCGCAGCGATGGATCCAGTCGGCCGTGGTACCATACTATCGAAACGTATTGTAGCCTGGTGATTACCACGACACACGACAGTGACAACAGGAAGGAGACGATGGCAGATGTTGTGGCAGAAGCTGTTGCTGAAGTTGGGAGTAACTTGACAGAAAATGTTACTGAAGCCCTTAAAAAGACCCCTGCAACGCCGGAGGGCATGATTGTTGCATATGGGAGCCTTATTTTAATGGCTTTGCTCCCTATTTTCTTTGGATCGTACAGGTCTGTGAGACACCATAAGGAGCAGAAGGTAACTACACTTGTCTTAACCTGTGGATTACCAGATTTGATCGGTCCTGGACGTGTAAACTTTGTGACATTAATCATATCAATTTGTGGAGTGTACGTGAGTGTTGAAATTTGGAGATCCCGTGTGAATTTTCGTGATATCTGTATTTATTGTACAGATTTCTTTCGTATCGTGCCACGTTATCCTCACCGGTGTCAGAGTATGAAAAGTCTGTTGTCTATCCCCCCCCCCCTTTTTTTGCAGGCAATATATACAATTTACTAACTCAGTTGTGCGATTAAAAAAAAAATCATAATCCACAATTATTATTATGTTTGTGGTGGTGTTATTCCCGCTGATTGTTCGTTGAATTTGTGTACGTCATCGAGTATTGGTGCACTCATTCATTCATTTCCTGTTTTAAAAGTATTTGTTTGAAGGATGTGTCAGCCTGAATGAGAAATTGATAATTTTATGACATGCATGATCAATTTTACGTTAATAATTCTTAAAATGACCCTATGAATGTACAACTGTATTACTGTTTTCTGATATTTCATGAATATAGCTTCTCTGTGTAGTTTCCCTTTATATTGTGGACTTTGTGCGCTTTTACCCCTGCATTGCCTGACTGTTGGTTTACGTGGAAGTTTGTTGCCCTAGGACCTCTCGAATGGTTTGGAAGCCAGTTCAGTGAGTGTTAGGTTCACATTACAGGACCTAAGGTGTAAATTGAAACTATGACAGAGGAAGTTCTGTTGACATGTAAGATAGGATTGGAAAATTAATTCTCATGACAGCATGAAAATTGCAATTTATGGCTGTGCACTAATGAGAGTTGCTATGTTTAGCAGTACAATGAAAGAATGAGATCTCAGTAAATGCTAGTTATCTATTAATTTGAAGGTCTTTTCAAATGCTTGGACCAGGCGGTGTGGCTTAGAAACTACTGCCTTTCTGAGCCCAAGTTCATGGGTTTGATTGCAGCTTAGTCCAGTGGTAGGCCTAAATGATTGAAAATTCACAAATTTGCCTGCATTATATATTATTAAAATGTTGCTAGCTACGGAATGATATGATCATCCATCAACTGGGAAATTATATATCTGTACATTTACTGACATGTTAAAGAACAGTTGTGGGACAAAATTCCAGCACTTTTCGTGTTACTGAAAGCCATGAAGTTGTATATGGGATATAAAGTCAAGCAAATAGTTGGTGTAAAATTGACAGGTTCTTGGATAGAACTCGAAGATAGTTACTTTTCAGCTTGGGGCTGCGTCTTTCAAAAGATGATGAACATATGGGTAGAAATTAAGTATGACTTACCGCACTTTTATAGCATGATAAGGATGCAGTATCTTAGAAATCTTAACTGGAATACCTTGTAGAGGAGAGATGTGTTCACTGCGAAAGCCATGAACCCACCCGCAATCCCCCGGAAATAATTTTGCTTTTATAACCTTATACAATTTATTACTTGCCATAGTCCATCGCCTAACTATGTACCAGCATTTCCATTGGGTGAGATAATGGTATATGTCACTTCCAGCAATGAAGTCAAATGAATTCCTTTATCAACCGGCGCACAAGAAATACATAACTGCGCAATAAATACATAAGTGAATGCAATATGTAAAGAAAGAACTGTATTCAACTCACTTTAATGTAGGGGAGGGACAGTATGCTTGCAGCTTTAAAGAACTCGTGTACCTTCGTGTTAGCAGGAAAGTTCGTCTTAAAGAGGAACTCCCCCCTATGCTTGATCGTAGTCCAATGGCTTTGTCACTAACCTACCCTAACATGTCCCGACCAGTGGAGGTCTCACGCGGTATACTAGAGGCCAAAGGGCCGCTTCGCGGCTTCTAACCTGGGGGCTTATGCCCTCAGACCCCCTCTGCTTGATCCAGACCAATGACCTAACCAATCCAGACCAATGCCTTTGTCACTAACCTACCCTAACCAATCCAGACCAATGGAGGTGTCACGCAGGATACTAGAGGCCTAGGGCCACTTCGCAGCTTCTAACCTGGAGGCTTACGGCCTCAACCCCTTTGCTTGATCCTGACCAGTGTCTTTGTCACTAACATACCCTAACCAATCCAGACCAATTGCTTTGTCACTAACCTACCCTAACGTATCCAAAGCAATGGCTTTGTCACCGTACGAGATTCGTGAATTCAAAAGTAGTGCCGCTGCACTAGGACTAGTTCTCTTCATGAACATTTGGCCGCTCTGTCCACCGCACGATCATGCTCATCGCGAGACGCGAGCGAGAGACAAAAAAATGACAGTGCAATCGCGCCTAGATGCGTGCGCTGGAAAATGGTAAGTCGTACTGGAATTTTGCTCAAATATGTTGTTGTGAGATGAACAACAATTGTCGCTGCTGCTTTAAGTAAATTTTATATCTTGTGTAGCTTACAAGTAATCCCTCGCTTATACCCCTGCATTACCCAGCAGCTAATATGTACAGAAATTTTTTGCTGCATGGCCTTTCATACTGATTCGAAACACAGGAACTCTCACTCTGTGCTGTGCATAGAAGCAATAAAAATACCAGATCTTTTATAGAGAATAATGATCATTATTTCAGTATAGGCCTAGGTCATAATTAATCAAGGCAAGGGCCTCAGTTGTTGATTACCAACACAGAACTCAAATTTTCCTGGATATGAATGCTTTTCCGTGTGATAAAATCCTTTGTGTGAGTAATGTTAGAATTTTTGAGTGATCTAAGACATTTTATTGGATTTTAACTTAAAGGCCTTATAAAAAGATTTTTGAATGCCTAGTCGGCAGTGGAGGTTATCTTATTCTATACCACGTTGTTGGTTCTGCTTCGAAGGAAGTCAACTGAGATCAAATCAGACCATTGGTGGATGTTCTTCAGCCATGAAGTTCATCTTCCAGGTCCTGTTTTGCCTTCTCTTTTCCCTTCAGTAATTAATGGTAGTGGCATTCCTTATACTGCTTTATATTGGCCAAAATATGCCGTTCTCCTGTTCTTGATAGGTTTTATAAATTTATAACTTCAGATTTTCCTTTATTCATACAGCACATTTCTGTTTCATTTGAGACTTGATATATCCATGATATACGCAGCATATTGCGATAACGCCATACCTTGAAAGCATCCTTTCTCTTTATTGTCCCTTCAGTAAATATCCATGTTTCCACTCCATAATAGAGGACTGTAAACACATAACATCTCAACATTCTGGTTTTGAGGTGGTTGGTAATTTGTAGGTTGCACAAAACTTTCTTAAATTTAACTTGACGTCATGGTTCTTGCATCTCGGACATATTCTGAGTCATAGCCCTCCTTGTGCTCAGGCGGCTAGGACTTTACAATTCACCGGTGGTCCATAACCCGTTAGAGGAGAGATCCTCACTTGGACTATGTGCAAGTAGGGTAGCATCCTGCTTCATGAATTTACCAAGCTCAGAACATTTTAAGCAAGCCTGGGACCTATGGGAGTAACGGAGTCCCTCTCCCATTTGACAGGCGAGGGACTCCTTGGAAACAACTTGGCGAACAAAATGGAATTCGATGGGGAGCTATCAATATTAATGGGGCTTATGGAAGAAAGAAAGTAGAACTGGCTGAGTCAGCAAAGAGGATGAATCTGGATGTGCTAGGAGTAAGTGATATTCGGGTAAGGGGAGATAGGAGATTATAAAGTGTACTTGACGGATGTTAGAAAGCTACTGCTATTTGCTTTTACGTCGCACAGACACAGATAGGTCTTATGGCGACGATGGATGTTAGTAAGGGAAGGGCAGAGTCTGGGGTAGGGCTCTTCATGAGGAATACCATTGCACGCAACATAGTTTCTGTTAGGCACGTAAATGAGCGAATGATGTGGGTAGATTTGTCAGTTGGAGGAATTAGGACTAGAATTGTCTCCATGTATTCACCATGTGAAGGTGCAGATGATGAAGAAGTTGACAAGTTTTATGAAGCATTGAGTGACATCGTGGTCAGGGTCAACAGCAAGAATAGAATAGTGCTAATGGGCAATTTCAGTGCGAGAGTTGGGAATAGAACTGAAGGATACGAAAAGGTGATTGGTAAATGTGGGGAAGATATGGAAGCTAATGGGAGTGGGAAGCGTTTGCTGGACTTCTGTGCTAGTATGGGTTTAACAGTTACGAATACATTCTTAAAGCATAAGACTATTCACTGCTACACATAGATGGCTAGGGGTACCAAATCCATAATAGACTATATCTTAACAGACTTTGAGGAAATCTGTTAGGAATGTACGAGTTTTCCGGGGATTTTTCGATGATACAGACCACTATCTGATCTGTAGTGAACTAAATATCTCTAGGCCTAGGGTAGAGAAAGTGAAATCTGTCTGCAAACGAATAAGGGGAGAAAATCACCAGGACTAGGAAATTAGACAGAAGTACATAGATATGATTAGTGAGAAGTTTTGAACAGTAGACGGTAAGCAGGTTCAGGATATAGAAAGTGAATGGGTGGCATAAAGGGATGCTGTAGTAGAAACAGCAACGGAATGGCTAAGAACAGCTGTGTGTAAAGATGGGAAAAACCGAACATCTTGGTGGAATGATGAAGTGAGAGCAGCTTGTAAACGTAAAGAGAAAGCTTATCAGAAATGGCTCCAAGCAAGGGCCAAGGCAGACAGGGATTTGTACGTAGATGAAAGAAACAGCGAAACAAGTAGTTGTTGAATCCAAAAAGAAGTCGTGGAAAGATTTTGGTAATAACCTGGAAAGGCTAGGTCAAGCAGCAGGGAAACCTTTCTGGTCAGTAATAAAGAATCTTAGTAAGGGAGGGAAAATGGAAATGAACAGTGTTTTTGAGTAATTCAGGTGAACTCATAATAGATCCCAGGGAATCACTGGAGAGGTGGAGGGAATATTTTGAACATCTTCTCAATGTAAAAGGAAATCATCCTGGTGGTGTTGCGAACAGCCAAGCTCATGGGGAGGAGGAAAATGATGTTTGTGAAATTACGCTTGAGGAAGTGGAAAGGATGGTAAATAAACTCCATTGTCATAAAGCAGCAGGAATAGATGAAATTAGACCTGAAATGGTGAAGTATAGTGGGAAGGCAGGGATGAAATGGCTTCATAGAGTAGTAAGATTAGCATGGAGTGTTGGTAAAGTACCTTCAGATTGGACAAAAGCAGAAATTGCACCTATCTATAAGCAAGGCAACAGGAAGGATTGCAACAACTATTGAGGTGTCTCACTGTTTAGTATACCAGGCAAAGTATTCACTGGCATCTCGGAAGGGAGGGTGCGATCAATCGTTGAAAGGAAGTTGGATGAAAACCAGTGTGGTTTCAGACCACAGAGAGGCTGTCAGGATCAGATTTTCAGTATGCGCCAGGTAATTGAAAAATGCTACGAGAGGAATAGGCAGTTGTGTTTATGTTTCGTAGATCTAGAGAAAGGATATGTCAGGGTACAGAACGAAAAGATGTTCGCTTACAGGGGGACCACGAAATTAAAGGTAGATTATTAAAATCAATCAAAGGTATTTATGTTGACAATTGAGAATTGATGGTAGAATGAGTTCTTGGTTCAGGGTACCTACAGGGGTTAGACAAGGCTGTAGTCTTTCACCTTTGCTGTTCGTAGTTTACATGGATCATCTGCTGAAAGGTATAAAATGGCAGGGAGGGATTCAGTTAGGTGGAGATGTAGTAAGCAGTCTGGCCTACGCTGACGACTTGGTCTTAATGGCAGATTGTGCCGAAAGCCTGCAGTCTAATATCTTGGAACTTTAAAATAGGTACAATGAGTATGGTATGAAAATCGGCCTCTCAAATACTAAATTGATGTCAGTAGGTAAGAAATTCAACAGAATTGAATGTCAGATTGGTGATACAAAGCTAGAACAGGTCGATAATTTCAAGTATTTAGGATGTGTGTTCTCCCAGGATGGTAATATAGCGAGATTGAATCAAGGTGTCGTAAAGCTAATGCAGTGAACTTGCAGTTGCGATCAACAGTATTCTGTAAGAAGGAAGTCAGCTCCCAGACAAAACTATCTTTACATCGGTCTGTTTTCAGACCTACTTTGCTTTATGGGAGCGAAAGCTGGGTGGACTCAGGATATCTTATTCATAAGTTAGAAGTAACAGACATGAAAGTAGCAAGAATGATTGCTGATACAAATAGGTGGGAGCAATGGCAGGAGGGTACTCAGAATGAGGAGATAAAGGCTAATTTAGGAATGAATTCGATGGATGAAGCTGTAAGCATAAACCGGCTTAGGTGGTGTGGTCATGTGAGGCAAATGGAGGAGGATAGGTTACCTAGGAGAATAATGGACTGTTATTGAGGGTAAGAGAAGTAGGGGGAGACCAAGACAACGGTGGTTAGGCTCGGTTTCTAACGATTTAAAGATAAGAGGTATAGAACTAAATGAGGCCACAACACTAGTTGCAAATCGAGGATTGTGGCGACGTTTAGTCAATTCTCAGAGGCTTGCAGACTGAACGCTGAAAGGCATAACAGTGTATAATGATAATGTATGTATGTATGATCTTCATGCCACACACTTCACACTCTTCAGCTACAGTGGAACCTAAATTTATGAAACTTTCCATATAAGAAACTTTTTTTGGGAACTAGGGAACTTTCTTTGCAAAACGTTAATTGTTAATGAAAAATTTCTGTTTAGCAAACTAATTTTGGTAATATAAAAATCCTGTAACACACAGAACAGAAAATATTTTCAGTGAAATCAAATTTTATTGCGTGGCTTGTTAATTCAAGTTGTTTGTTTATCAAAGTGCTCCTAGTTCGATAGTTGTTTCCATTCTCTTAATGAACAACAGTTGCTAAACAGTCGCCAAGCGCACGTTTACCTTTTTAATAGCAATAGAGTTACAGTTTCATATTCCGTTTTGTTCCAGTTGTCTCTGTTGCGAATGCTACTAGTACAGTATGTTGGAAAGAAAACTGGCCTGAGTCCAACTGGGTAGGTTTGATCCTTGCTTAGTCCGGTGGTAAATGAAGGCGCTCAAATACGTTAGCCACATGTCAGTAAATTAACTGGCACATAAAATAACTCCTGTGGGACAAACTTCCGGCACCTCAGCATCTCTGAGAAGCACACCGCGCCGCTATAATGTCAGAGTCCTACTGTAACTTCAGACAATCGTCTGCATATTGTATGTTCTTGTACATTACTGTGTCATCAGCATAGCCATGGTTGGGGTCACATATTTAGGTAAATCAGACTCAAATGCATTAATTAATAAAGGTCCCAAGATCTGCCTCGACATACTCCTGAGGTTATGTTAATGATTGAAGATCGAGCTCCAGGCTGAGTTTGCCCTCGAAATGTTCGCAGCTATGCCAGTACACTTTCTTGGATATTCATCTGCCTTAATTTTAACAAAAGTCGTTGATGTAGGATTTGGTCAAAAGCTTTATCCCAGTCCAAAGCCATGCAGTCTACCTGAACAATCGTAGATTTCTCCAGGGAGAACCTACAATCATCAATAACCTTTGATAATAAAGTACTGCAGGATCTTCCTTGAAGAAAACTGTGCTGGCTTTCACTTAGCAAATTGCCTTGCTGGAAGTATTCCTGTATATTAGAGGCTACCAGTCGTTCCATACATTTACATATGTGGGAGGTGAGAGACACCGGGCGATAGTTGTCATTAAGTGATTTTTTTGTGCTTTCTCGAATATCTGAATTACATCAGCACACTTCCAGTCTGGAGGCAGTTATCCACACTGAAGCGACACGTTGAACAATTCGCAGAGTGATGATGCCACTGACCCACCACAGTCCTGGCGTATACGGCTGTGTATTTCATTAGGACTGCTCGCTGCATGGGGTCGATTCCTCTTAAAACTTACCAGTACCCCAGCTTCCGAGAAGTAGAGGCTGGTGAGGGAGTGGGTGGTATGGGTATGTTGGTTGCATAAATGTCCCCAGCTGATTGTCCTGGGAGAAATTCTCTTTAAATTTTTCGCTGAAGGCTGAGGCAATATCTGCGGGCGTGGAGATAGATTTCCCATTAGGCTTGAACAGAGCTTGGTGCAGCGCTTTCGCAGCTCCTTATTAGTAGTTTCCACAGCTCTTTGTTATCTGAGCAAGTCGTGTGAATGTACTCATCGTAACCCTCTCATATCTTTTTTGTGTCTTTACATGCGGATTTCTACTTTTCCCCTGCTTGTTGCATTTGGCATTGTCTTTCATTTTGTATAGACTGTACTGTTTTCTTATTAACATAAAAAGTTCTTTCTTTACCCTCGAAGCTTTCTTCTCTCTTTTTAAAGCGCATTTCGGTACAGTTTGGCAACACATGAGAAAAATGTATCTTTCCAGGGGAGCCAGAAAGAGTCCATGTCACAAGTTGATAAGGAGGTTGGAGAGGGTAGGTGGTACAGTAGTAAGGTGGAGAAGGATTTCCATTCAGCTCTCCTGATGTTATATTGAGGCCGGGATTTATGATTGACAGGTTTTCTGCAGTCTTGGGTAGATAGTCGCTCAAATGGCCTGGTGATCACTGAAGCCAGGTATGACTTCAACCTGGGATACTGAGGAGGGATGATTGTTGAAATGTTGAAAAGTGAGTCTAGTATAAAGCGGGATGTTTTGGTGATATGTGTTGCTCCTAGAACAATCTGTTCCAGAAAGAGGTCCTAGAACTCTGTTAGAAATATGTCTGTCAATAAATTTCGAGGGATGGGTGTAGAATCACAGGTCCATATGATGTCCAGGTTGAAGTCCCCTGTGAGGTAGACAGTATTGTACTTATGCTGAATGAATTGCATTCATCTTAGAGATTCCAGCAATCTTTCATTTATACAGGGCTTGGTGCCCGGTATATGCTATCCATCAAGAATTTCTTCTCCCTACATGTCACCTCTACCCATAAAGCTTCACTGTCAGTCTCCATGTATCCTAGTCGGATTGGTTGTAGTTCCGGTTGTATAGCCAGGAGAACACCCCCTCCAGACGTCCAAGTATGGTTGGGGAAATACTTCACCCTCACCACGAACCTACTACGCTGGTGTAGCAGGGGGAGAGATGATACTCCCATGTGGTGCGTTCCAGGTGGCGGATAGTGGGGTCCTAACTGGCATGCCGGCAGATTTGAGCAAAGTAAAATTGCTCTTGCGGACCAAACACACAACCCCTTGCGGGTGGGGGACACAGACGAGGAATACACCCACAGTGTCCCCTGCCTGTCGTAAGAGGCGACCAAGGGGTGATCAAATTAGAACCATGGTACTACTTGTAATTAGTACCACCACGCGGGGAACACCATGGGTCGCTTTTACTTGCGCGTAGTACCGCTATGTTAGGTAAAAAATAGGTTTGTGATTAGTAGCAACAGAGTCGGCTTTTACAGTACCAATATAAATGGTCCGTTATTGGACATTATAAATTTTCCAGCTAACTCAGTCCTGGTTGCCAGCGTTTCGCCCCTGTGTGCTAGGCTGGGCTCTTCAGTTGGTACGTAGCACACCTACCAAGACGTTGGTCAGTGCATACCGTGGAGGCTACTGCGTAGGCTAATTGTAGCCACCGGCAGTGCCAATGCACTATGAGAGACTTTGTCCCATTATTAAAAATTGATGCCTGCTTGGCCACCAGATGATATAGATGTGGATTCCCATAGGGAATCCGAAATATTTGTTCCGAATGAGTAAATTTATAATACCAAGATAAATGATCCGTTATTGGACATTATAAATTTTCCAGCTAACTCATTCCTGGTTGCCAGCGTTTCGCCCCCGTGTGCTAGGCTGGGCTCTTCAGTTGGTACCTAGCACACCTACCAAGATGCTGGTCAGTGCATACCGTGGAGGCCACTGCGTAGGCTAATTGTAGCCACCGGCAGTGCCAATGCACTATGAGAGACTTTGTCCCATTATTAAAAATTGATGGCTGCTTGGCCACCAGATGATATAGATGTGGATTCCCATAGGGAATCTGAAATATTTGTTCCGAATGAGTAAATTTATGATACCAATATAAATAGTCCGTTATTGGACATTATAAATTTTCCAGCTAACTCATTCCTGGTTGCCAGCGTTTCGCCCCCGTGTGCTAGGCTGGGCTCTTCAGTTGGTACCTAGCACACCTACAAAGACGTTGGTCAGCGCATACCGTGGAGGCCACTGCGTAGGCTAATTGTAGCCACCGGCAGTGCCAATGCACTATGAGAGACTTTGTCCCATTATTAAAAATTGATGACTGCTTGGCCACCAGATGATATAGATGTGGATTCCCATAGGGAATCTGAAATATTTGTTCCGAATGAGTAAATTTATAATACCAATATAAATGGTCCGTTATTGGACATTATAAATTTACCAGCTAACTCATTCCTGGTTGCCAGCGTTTCGCCCCCGTGTGCTAGGCTGGGCTCTTCAGTTGGTACCTAGCACACCTACCAAGACGCTGGTCAGTGCATACCGTGGAGGCCACTACGTAGGCTAATTGTAGCCACCGGCAGTGCCAATGCACTATGAGAGACTTTGTCCCATTATTAAAAATTGATGCCTGCTCGGCCACCAGATGATATAGATGTGGATTAATTCCTGGTTGCCAGCGTTTCGCTGGCAACCAGGAATGAGTTAGCTGGAAAATTTATAATGTCCAATAACGGACCATTTATATTGGTATTATAAATTTACTCATTCGGAACAAATATTTCAGATTCCTTATGGGAATCCACATCTATATCATTTTACAGTACCTGTGATTAGTATCACTATATGTGAGTGACACCTTGGTTAGCAACATCATGGTTCCGGCTTGCCTATGATTGGTACCCACTATGTGAGGAACACCACGGGATAGTACGAGTCCCTGTGGTTAGTACACTTGTGTGATGAACGCCATAGGTTTGCGTTGCCTGTAAATGGCGCCGCAATGTGCAAAACACCATAGGTCTGTTTTACATGTGCGAATTTCATTACCTGTGAGTATTACCATAATGTGTGGAATACCGCGAGTCTACGCTACTTTTGATTAGTACCGCAACATAACAAATACCATGGTTCTACTTTCCTAGTGATAAGTACCATTATGAGGGACCAATGACTTGGATTTTGGACCTTTTAAATTACAAACATCATCGATTCAGTATTGTGCTATAGAAGCAGTCCCTTGGTCAGTAATACTATGGTTTTAAGTCAGTTTCTGTGAATGTGAGGCATTGTGGGTTGGATCCACCGATTGTTTTAAATTCATATCCATCCATTCATTCTTTGCCCTCATGTTTTGAATTCTGGTCAGTGGAGGATTTTTGGACTTCTAATTTGTCATTACATTTTGTACCATTAGGGGCCAATGACCTAGATGTTTGGCCCCTTTAAAGAAGCATCATCATCATCATCATTTGTTTACTACATACATACATTATCATTATAGACTGTTATGTCTTTCAGCGTTCAGTCTGCAAGCCTCTGAGAATTTACTAAACGTCGCCACAATCCTCGATTTGGAACTAGTGTTGTGGCCTCATTTAGTTCTATACCTCTTATCTTTAAATCGTTAGAAACAGAATCTAACCATCGTCGTCTTGGTCTCCCTCTACTTCTCTTACCTTCCATAGCAGAGTCCATTATTCTCCTAGGTAACCTATCCTCCTCCATTCGCCTCACATGACCCTACCACCGAAGCCGGTTTATGCGTACAGCTTCATCCATCGAGTTCATTCCTAAATTAGCCTTTATCTCCTCATTCCGAGTACTCTCCTGCCATTGTTCCCACCTGTTTGTACCAACAATCATTCTTGCTACTTTCATGTCTGTTACTTCTAACTTACGAATCAGATATCCTGAGTCCACCCAGCTTTCGCTCCCGTAAAGCAAAGTTGGTCTGAAAATAGACCGATGTAAAGATAGTTTCGTCTGGGAGCTGACTTCCTTCTTACAGAATACTGCTGATCGCAACTGCGAGCTCACTGCATTAGCTTTACTACACCTTGATTCACAAACAGTTGTTTATTAAATTACTACACCGGCTACCTTGAAATTTAACTTATCTTCAGCTTATCCGTGTTACTTTTGGGGTTGCTAGAGTCCCGCTGACTTTTTTTTTTTTTTTTTTTTTTGCCGGTTGTTTTAAGGCTGGACGCCCTTCTGATGCGACAAGATTTTTGAGGTGAAAATCTGATCCCAAGATTGGTCTAACTTCAGCCTTCTGGGTGGGAAGCCAGCAGCTAAGCCACTGAGCTAATCATGCCGCAGTACACAGGCAAACTTGTTTAATTAATGTCATTAACATGACACTGAACAATGAAGTGCTTCGACAGATTTTAGGAGTAAAAGCTCTTCTGTCCATCGTTTAAATCCGCCTGAATGCGGAAAAACTGCTTCATGTCACGTGAGAGCAAGAGATGTGAACTTCATAGCAGTAATATCCTTATATTCGAAGCTATTGTTTTTTCACCTTTTTTGCTGAAGAGAACCTGGCTCACTAAAGAAATTATCTTGTTCACTATAGGGGGCTGCTCTAGAATTTCCTGAACCACCGCATGGTCCTCTATAGTACATTGTACCACATTGTGGAGTTTTCATTTCAAACAACCATGCTACCGGGCGAGTTGACCATGCGGTTAGGGACGCGTGGCTCTGAGCTTGCATCCAGGAGATAGTGGGTTCAAATCCCACTGTCGGCAGCCCTGAAGATGGTTTTCCGTGGTTTCCCATTTTCACACCAGGCAAATGCTGAGGCTGTATCTTAATTAAGGCCTCAGCCGCTTCCAACTCTTAGGCTTCTCCTATCCCATCGTCGCCATAAGACCTATCTGTGTCGGTGCAACGTAAAGCCACTAGCAAACAAAAGAAAGAACAATGCCTGCAATAAATTATTTATTCTGCAGTGAACAGCAATACTATTTAAGCAAGTTCCACAGTTACAGGTACTTCAAAATAAAGAAAGTGAAGAAGTACAGTTTAAAGTATGAATACAATGAAATAGGTCTGTTTAAGTTCTGGCAAGCAAAGCAGGTAATTTTTATGTCCTGCAAAAATTTTAGTATGTTGTGCTGTGCTACATAAAACAAAAATTAAGAGATATTTTGAGAATAATGAAACAGCAACAAAATGGGTTCAAACCTATGAATCCAGGGCTTGGTTATAATTTAAAATCATTCTGAAAGGATTTAAGTGCATCCTTTTATGGACAAAGTCTAGATAAATCTCCACCGAGCAAGTGGCTGTCCGGTTTGGATCATGTAGTTATCAGCTTACATTTGGAAGATAGTCGGTTCTACCCACACTGTTGGCAGCCCTGAAGATGGTTTTTCATTGTTTCCCAGTTTCACACCTTAATAAAATTAAGGCCATGGTCGCTTCCTTCCCACTCCTAGCCCTCTCCTATCCTATCGTTGTCATAAGACCTTCACTGCTAAAATTTTTTGTCTTTGTTTCAGGAGTCTGGAGAGAAACCAGAAACTATGTCCCATAAGGATGCAGCCATGTTTCCAATTATAGCCAGTGTAGCTCTCTTTGGATTATATATATTTTTCCAGGTAATGTTGTTTGTCAGATTATACTTTGCCCTTTCTGTGGCTGAACTCATTTAGATTTATGTGTGTGACATAATACTGATACAATGAAACCTCGTTAAAACGTTTCTTCAGGGAACAAGGAAAAAGAACGTGTTAAGCGAGAAAACTTACTAATGAATATACGAATATAAACTATCCAACAGGGATGTGGAAACACAAGATAAGTTTTTTCCAAAGTGAGGGCATTTTACGTCGTGTAACCACGGGTACGGTGAAAAGTATAGGCCTATCTACCATTTCTAAAGATGAGAGGAAGGTATTAAAAGGTGTGAAAAGCACGCGAGAACAAACAGAACAAATATGAAAACCTCCTCTGCTGGCGATTATAAGATAACAAGTACCAGTACACTGGAAGGTGTGAAAAATATCAGACAAAAAATGAGAAAACGTGCACAGGGGTCAACAGAAATATCAAAGTACCGAGCTCGATAGCTTCAGTCGCTTAAGTGCGGCCAGTATATCCAGTATTTTGGAGATAGTGGGTTCGAACCGCATTGTCGGCAGCCCTGAAGATGGTTTTCTGTGGTTTCCTATTTTCACACCAGGCAAATGCTGGGGCTGTACCTTAATTAAGGCCACGGCCACTTCCTTCCCAGTTCTAGCCATTTCCTGTCCCATCGTCGCCATAAGACCTATCTGTGTCGGTGCGACATAAAGCCAATAGCAAAAAAAAAAAAAAAAAAAAATCAAAGTGTTATTGCAGATCACACTCTGTCTAAAACAAACGTTAGTAGAAACCTTTTATTTCAGAGCAGTGGTTTATTAGACATTATTTTCTGGTCACACTCTTAGAGGATGAATTTTAGGTTACACTCGACATGTGCAACTGGGAGGTATGACTTTGGCCACCATTTTGAATCAAGCAGAACTTCGACCAACTTGAGTGAATTTAAACTTGAATGTGTGAATTTCAACATTCGCGACCTCTGCGTGCTTATTCGAGTCCACTTTCTGACAGATTTAATTTTTTCTTCATTATTAAGGAATTTTACATGATGTTCTGTATCCATAACTAGGCTATCACATGACAAATATGCACCACGCTGGTCAGTTTCACTCGATTATGTTCCTAATCCAGTTATAGGCTACTGTATCATGCAACAAATATTAGCTACACTTCACTGTACCACTCAACAAAAAATACATTTCTACCTTGTGAATGGAATGCTATTCAGCTATCTCACTGCTAACCGGCAATCAAATCTGAACGTTTCTGTGTCTCGGCTTGCTCCCCGAAACTGCAACTTATCCTTTGAAGTTCAGAAAGGCCTTTCCCCGTAATTACGCAACTGTGGCAACAGCTCTTACCAGAGTTGGAAATCGTGCTTCTTTTGGAAGGGATGACAAATACAGTAACATTTTCAGGTCTAGGAAAGATGTGTTCATACTAAGCAGTAATGGCAAAAATTTGTGACGTGATAAGTGCGTTATTTTTTATATAGATTTAATATGATGAGAATCAGGACTTCAAATTTCTGATGTGCTAATCAGGAAAACGTGTTAATGAGGAACGCACTAACGAGATTTCACTGTATTTGAAATAACGTGTTTTAGGCCTAATGGGGTAATGAAATGCAAATTTAATTCTCTTGAGCAACCTCCAGTATTGTAAAGGAAATAAAATTACAGTAGAATTCCACTGTAACGAACACCAGTATAATGAAATTTTCAGAATAACAATTTTTTTTTTTGTCCCTTCCTTTTTCCCTATTTGTTGTGTGTTAAAATATTTCATTTTAACAAATTATGTAGTTTCAGTTTAACAAATTAAGAATGAGCTATTTTCTTTACCAATTTGACCATATTTTCTCAAATTAAAACTAAAATTCATCCTGTTTTATGACCAACATTTTTCTTGTATCATTATTTTGTTATTCAGATGATATGATCACCATTTTCAATATGTGCACCGTGTGCGATCGAGAAGGCAATCACTTTTGTGTAACCAATATGCTTCGCCCGTCATCCAGTGTAAGACGTCACTCTGTTAGCTGAGTAGGAGCGCCAAGTTTGCAATCCACTAATGAACACTATGCTTTGCGTAACCAATAGGCTTCGCCCATCAACCAATGTAAGATGTCACACTATTGGCTGAGTAGGATCGTGATGTTTGTATTCCACCAATGAACTTGACAGTTTCATCGCATCATGCATTGCATGTTTCTTCTTCGTATTTAATTCGCAAAGCAATTTGTTTCTGTTAAGGGTAAATCATTTAAACTTGCAAAGTTTGTGTGCGTTTCATTAAATAAGTTCATATCATCGCAAATGGATAAGCAGAAGCGACAGCAGTTGTCATTGAGTGAAAAACGTAAAATACTTGCGGAAGTAGAGATAGGCGTAAAGAAAGGAGAAGTAGCGAAGAAGTATGGCATTAGCCCGTCAATACTTGACTACTTTTTTAAATCAGAAAAGTAAGATAGAGGAAAACATTGATGCTGATGCCCTAGGTCCACAGCGTATGATCAGGACAGCAGACTACAAGGAGGTGGACCAGGCCGTCTATACGTGGTTTGCGGAAATGCGTAGTAAAAACCTTCCAATAAATGGCCCATTGTTATGCGAGCGTGCGCGATCTTTCGCACGTTCGCTTGGGTCACTTGAGTTTATGGGTTGTGCTGGTTGGCTTCATTGGTTCCGGGAGAGATATCCCACAGAATTATAAATGGTAAAGCTAACGATGCCCCGAAGGAAGTTGCGTCTTCATGGCGGCTGGAGACTAAAATGGATGCCTTGAAGGAATATTCACCGGCAGACGTTTATAACGCAGATGAAACTGCGTTATTTTATAAACTAATGCCGAACAAAACCCTTGATTTGAAGGGAAATAAGTGTTTGGGGGGCAAATGTTCAAAAGAAGATATCACAGCTCCTTTCTGCACCAAAGGTGCTTCAAAGGGGATGCAACATCTGCCCTGTGAATAAGGACACAACTCTAAGGGATGTATGACATCTATGCTATTCAAAGAGTGGTTGTTGGACTTGGGACGTTGGATGAAGGCCGAAAAGAGGCAAATTCTTTTATTATTGGACAATTCCTCTTCTCATAATTGTGTGCCTTGCCATTTGGGGCATGTAAAAGTTTTATTTTTGCCTCCAAAATACAACTTCAATTCTGCAGCCGCTGGATCAGGGTATAATTATGCAGTAAAGCGGCATTACCGAGCTCGTGTTGTCCGTCTAGTGCTGTGCAATGTTGCAACGAATAGAGACATTAACATCAACATATTGGGAGTAATGCAGGTGTTTAATGCTGCATGGAAATCCCTGAATGCAGACATCATCACAATCTGCTTTAGGAAAGCTGGAGTGATTTGTACAGAAGATGTCACAGAAAGTGAAGTGTTGGATGATGTGGAAACCGAGGATAATTGGAAGTGTTTGTGTACAACGTTGGATGTGCCATCTACGGTAAGTCTTACCAACTACATCAATGTAGATAGTGATGTAATAGTCCACAAAGAAATCACCAATGAGGAAATAGTGGAGGTTGTTATGAATGATAGAGGTCCATGTGACGAGGAGGAAGCGGAAGACAACCCCCAAAATGATTGTGATTGACAGAGCTTGACTCTTCAGCAGGCAACGAACATGGCACGTAGCCTTCAAGATTTTCTTATGTCACGAAGTGATGTGCCAGAATCTGTTTTAAATTCATGTGCAGTGGTTGGTGACTATTTGGAACGAGCTTTTGTGTCTGGATCTGTTCATAGGAAAAGCACATACCTTTTCAAAAAATGAGGTTCTGGAACAATGTGTAGACTTGCTGGTAAAATGTAAAAATAGATTTTCTGAAAACATCTGTCAATACTGTGGCTCTTAATGGTATTTTGAAGTTATATAG
Organism: Anabrus simplex; assembly: GCF_040414725.1. NCBI lineage: Eukaryota > Metazoa > Arthropoda > Insecta > Orthoptera > Tettigoniidae > Anabrus > Anabrus simplex. Next base: position 262,195,206 of record NC_090266.1, on the reverse strand, counting down.
ATCCTGCAACGGATATAACAAGGCAGATGACCTCGTAGTTCCGCCCCTAAAAACAACAATAACTAACGGATATAGTACTAGGTGAGGTCTAAAGAATTAATTTATTTCAGTATAACAAAATTTCATTATAACCAATCAATTTCAGAAGTCCCCAAAATTTTGTTATACTGGTATTTTACTGTATAGCATTTATTTTCTTGATATTTTAGTTATTGTTAGTCACCTGTGATTGGAATCTGATGATGTATTGTTTTAAAGGGCGTAACGTCTAGGTCATCAGCACTTCGGTTGGAATATGATGAGGTTTGTAATACTCTGAAGAATTTCAATCATAAGCTATCTAATAAGCTTTAGCTCTGTCATTATTTTATTTGAAATTATGATTGTAATATCTGAATTCTCTTAATTCTGCATGTGTGTGGTGAAATTATTAAACATGTTTAGTGTGGCCAATCTTTGGGACCAGGTAATTATTTTTCCTTTATACTTAAATAGTGAATGTAAGAAGCGATCAGATGCTATGCAGAATATGCTGCATTACCTCCAGCTCTGTTAGAAAATGGACTTGCAACTGCAATGAGGTTGATGGAATTACATGTCTGGTTCAGAATCTACAGAAACAGTTTTGAGTAGCAATTGCAATTGTCCTTTATCTCTTTCATAGTCCATTTTCCCTAAAACATTTTAAAATACGGTCTGCAGTATCTATTTCAATAATTCTTAAATGTAACAGCCAAAAGCTTAACTGGAAATAAGGCACAATAAAGCTGTATACATTACCTGGTCACTGCACTGATTGCAACATGCTCAGTGTGACTGGTCTCCAGAACTGAGTCAACTGTGCCTTGTCACAGGGGTCGCTTTTGCATGACTGGCAATTTGAATAGCACACACACGGTTTCAACTGAGGATGGTACAACAATATAAAGATTTTGAGCTGTTAACAGTTTGAAAAACAAATAGTATTGTTGCAAGGCCCAGAAGAAGAAATTGTGTCACGCCAATCTCGGTTTAAAATGTACGAGAAGTATGCCATCTAAGTTCAAAATTCTGAAGTATGAGATCACTATGAATGGTTGTACATATTTTGTAGCTTGTGAAATTTTTATATTATACATTACTTCAAAATTGCCCAGGGACACAGAAAATCAATCATCATCTAGTGCTGTTGCCCAGGCGACACACTATCAATTGTTTAACTCATATTTACATTTATTTACAATTATTTACCTAGTTTTTTCTTAAATATTTTCAACGAACATGGGAATTTATTAAACATTTCCCTTGATAATGTATTCCAATCCCGTACTGCTCATCCTATAAATTAATATTTGCCTCAATCTGTTGTCTTGAATTCCAACTTTATCTTCATACTATGATTTTTCCTACTTTTAACACTGAGCCTGGACAAGTCAAGATAGCGCCCCTACCCTGTGCTGGCGTGATTTAAGCTCTCGGGAAAAAATCAGTTCTATCAGTTTTTTGCAATATAAATAAACAGTTTCTTGTACATATTCTAGAAAAAATGGACTATCTCATGAAATCAATTCAAAAATGCTTACCTTCAACATTGGAAAGAAACTTTTTTTGCAAGTTGCTTTACGTCGCACCGACACAGATAGGTCTTACGGTGACGATGGGACAGGAAAGGGCTAGGAGTGGGAAGGAAGCGTCTGTGGCCTTAATTAAGGTACAGCCCCAGTATTTGCTTGGTGTGAAAATGGAAAACCACGGAAAACCATATTCAGGGCTGCTGACAGGCTACAATATTGGTACATTCTGTTATCCTTTCACGCACTTGAATTTCTAATTCACTCAGAAAAGTTCGATAGCTATAATTTTCAGTCGCTGAACAACAGAATTACACATTGTTATTCCCAGTACCTAACTTTGGTATGGTAACACTCAAAACATTCTTCTATGCAAAGACCTACATCACATTTACGGCAATATACGGTCGTCATTTTCTTCACAGCATGGCCGGTGTTGTGTTTGGACTTGTTGCAAACCTTGCGTGTACAGTGGAACCTCTATTCTCCGTTTTTGGAGGGACCATGAAAAAAACGTACAACACGGGAAAACGGAATATCTGGGAACGAATGAACCATCAACAGTTTGGCTTAACATCACAAAAATGAAATATGTATACTTATAATCTTATAAATGCCCCTAAACCAAACCAAACTACAGCCCCAATGGGCCTTCTGCCTACCAAGTGAAGGCCTGCAGATTACGAGGTGACGAATGGTCAGTGTGACGAATCCTCTCGGCCGTTATTCCTGGCTCTCTAGACCGGGGTTGCCATATCACCATTAAATAGCTCCTCAATGAAAGGTACTCGTAGAGTGATTGAACCTGGAACCAGCCCTCATATCCAGGTAAAAATGCCTGACCTGACCAGTAATCGAACCCGGGCCCTCTGGGTGAGAGGCAGGCAAGTTAGACCGCGGGACTGGCTTCAAATGTTAATTACCAGTACGCGACTTAAAAATCTCGAAACTTTACATTCAGTTTTACCGGGGAAACTTCATCAGTTTCCTCTGAAAACTTCGTCATATTCCTTTGAAAACTTCATTCAGTTCAGCAACGTTGATCAGCCAAACTCTTCGAAAAATGTAATTAATACCTGTAACGCCAAGCTGAACAACAATCGACCACAAGTAGTTTTTCATTCTCTAATCTAATAAAATAAAGCACATTAGATACAAAAGCATCCAACATGATGGCAAAATCATTTTTTTTAAAATCTTCCATTGTAATTTAATCACTGGTATACTGTTCTTAGTCACTTTATGGAAATCTTGTACCGTGTAAATTATGCCTACAGCGACTTTTAAAGGTTTTGTTGAACTCGAGAATATGGTTTCGAAAGTATCAATCCTCAAGTTCTCGAATGCATTATATTTAGATCTGCCCGTCACTAATCACAATCAAATTGGAAAGAGAAAAAATATCAACACTTCTGAAATTACGATTATTTGCGAGCTTGAGCTCAGTTGGAAAGCGCGTTTGCTGTACAAGTCGGTACGAGTGCGAAATGATACAAAGTTTTTAAATGTAACGTGCGCAAATAAAACGACTGCAGCTTTTATAACATTTTAACACAAAAACGTGAGATTCCCAGTGTTATATTAGGACGAAAACAGTAATAGGCAATCCTGAAACCTCCCATGGCTTTATGTATGTAAGGTGCAACATCTGTTCTGGTCTCGATAACATAATCGTATACGATAATATTAAAATACTAAATTTGTGTTACTTAAGGAGGAGCAGTTTCGATTCCTGCCTGACAGCCCCAGTGACTATACAGTGCCCGGAGGGAATGCCGAAAACCTGTTCGGCGACACACCCGAAAAAAGTAAAAATATAGACATCTAACCCTGGACATAATGTAGACGTTTTGCAAGTACGAACGTTTGACGAAACTTGTTCTGTCTTCATGTAGAGCTGTTGAAATACACTCTGTCTTCTTCCAATTGTCCTGGGCACTCTCTGCTTTATGACTTCCGAGGATTCTCTAAACAATACTACCCGAATGCGACGCTAAGATGATCCCTTATGCAAGTTCATCGCCGATCGCTTTTCCAGTACAGTACTTCTTCAAATTACCACAATGACAGGACGTCAACACCGAGATCCGTAAGTATGCCGTAACCGTCCTTTCGTAAGATACAGTTTCTTGAAAAATGCGTGATCGAGGGTTTAGCGTTGATGGGACTGAAATTTCTGGACGGTTGATCTGGGAAATCGTTTCTTCGAGGAACGGATAATGCGTGATTTTTACAATGTGATTTAATTAGGATGCTCGCAGGATCACGTAATCTGAACGAATAATATGGGAAAACGTAGTTTCCGGGAATGTATAATCGGAAGTTCTACTGTACTCTGCATATGTCCTTCCTTCTTCGCGCCCACTGCAGGTATTTTGTGTGGAAAATGATCTCTACCTACTAACCTTCTCCCAGAAGATGCTCTTCATTCTTCAGTAATTTCAGCCCCAACACTACTCACCAAATCATCCGCCAGACATTCACAAAATGTTGATAGGGGAAGTTTTTGTGAACAAGCCTTATGTACAGTATATAGGCATTCACTATCACAAGATCAAACAGATGGAAGAATTTTTCTTTTCCCACCACTTGATTGAATTCCTTGTGAATGCATAATATGCCAGCAATTGGTCGGACTTAACACCGATCTACTGATGGTTTCGATTTCTTGTGGCTCCCTCTTGCTGTGGGTACTTCAATCATGTCACCATCATGTGTAGTGCTCAGCATATACACGTCTTGGACATCTGGCCAATTATTCCTAGAAGGTGTTCTCTCTGCAATGAAATGTTTTCACCCTTTTTCAGTTTTGTCGCGCAATCTGACTTTGGCATTCCTTTCCGATTTGGCATCACAGTGCGAACTGCTTTAGTCTGACAGTCTCACAGATGATCATAAATGGTGGGGCTTGAAAACCATCTCTCCATATACACTGTGTGCCCCCAATTTTTTACTGGTTCACACAGTCTATCCACAACATTGAAGGAAGAATTGTAATTCTCCACTGTGACATGGGCTCCGGAATACACTTCCATGTTGCACACATAACCACACCTCGCTTCACACAGTTGAAGGATCTTGATTCCATACTTCTGTGGCTTTCTTCTCATGAATACATGAAAAAATATACGTCCCCGAAATGTGCATATTGCTTCATTGTCAGTGATTCATCAGGTGCAGCCGGGCTGAGTGGCTCAGACGGTTAAGGCGCTGGCCTTCTAACCCCAACTTGGCAGGTTCGATCCTGGCTCAGTCCGGTGGTATTTGAATGTGCTCAAATACGACAGCCCCGTGTCGGTAGATTTACTGGCACGTAAAAGAACTCCTGCGGGACTAAATTCTGGCACCTCAGCGTCTCCGAAGACCTTAAAAAGTAGTTAGTGGAACGTAAAGCAAATAACATTATTATTATTATTATTATTATTATTATTATTATTATTATCATCATCAGGTGCATAATAGTTCAGAAAACTTTTTTTCAGGCAGTCTAGTATTGTATTAAAGTTAAAAACTTTTTATTACCACCTATTCAATACAAAAATAATGCACTCAATTATTTATAAAATATTCATAAGATACATTGGTTAATAGGACATGTTTCATTCGTCTTTGCGAACATCATCAGCTATAAATATACAAAGCTTAAGGTCAGGGCCCTGAGTTCACTTAAATGGTTAAAAATGTCGCTATGTTAAAACAATGGTAAAGCTGTGATAAAAGTGGTTGTATAGTACTAAAATTAGACTGTAACACATTATACAGATTAGCATCAAAAACTTTTCATAAAGTACAATGAATATTAACAATCTGAAAAGTAAAAGCAATCATAAAGGTTGTTAAAATAGGAAAGATGTAATAGTAGACATTAAAAAGAACTTCGATGTTTGAAGCGTGGATTAATTGTAGAGTTGTTGGGTATAAACTTGAAGTTTGAAATCTGAAAAGAAAGAAAAAAGGGAAGAGTGAAGTAATGTTTTACGAAAATAAAAAGGGGATGGAAATTGTAAAAAGGAGAAAGCTTACCCGTTAGACCGGTGAAAATATTTGCTAGTGATGACAGCGTGAATAGGACAAGGCAGGCCACTTGTTATTCCTCTAGTGAATTGTGTTGAATTGAGACAGATAGTATTGTAGGCACTAAAATACATCCATATGTGACGCGTGGAATAATATTGAAAGCATGAACTTGAAAATTATTTTTAAATCTGAAAAGAAGGCAAAAAAGGGGAATTGAGGCCATGTTATGACGAAAATTAAAAGGGAGAGAAAGAGAAAATTGAAAAGGGAAACTTGCCTGCTGTGATAGAAAGGGAGTGTCCGCTAGCGTTAACTGCGTGAGGTAAACTGGCCAGCGGCTTTGTTATTGCTTCTTGTGTTGTGTGTATACGTAGAGGCGGGGAGTGAGTCATGTGAGGAGGGGAAGTAGCTAATTCCTTAGACGCGCCAGATGTACGTGGACGGGGTGTCACATGGGAGGGTGGTGGAGTAGCAACTGTTGTTACTGAGGAAATGTTCTTAGCAGTTGGATAATTAAAAATGTTCATAAAGTTGTTATTTATATTTAAAAAAAGAGAGTAATTCTGGGATTTTCTCAATTAATGGGCTTTTGATTTCTGAAATTTCGTTTAAGTTTTGATTTCCATTGAAATGTTGGTCCAAGGATATGTAAATGTTCTCGAACTCTGGCATTAGTTTGCTTTTACTGACGTATTTTAAGATTTGAAGATCTTTTTCAATCGTCGTAAAACTGTGGCCGGTTTCTTCCCTGTGAATACTCATGGCGGAATATTTTTTGCGTTTTGAGGCGTTGTAATGTTCAAGATACCTAGTCAAAAAACTGCGTCCAGTCTGTCCGATGTAAGAAAAATCACAATGCCTCAAAACACAAAAAATATTCCGCCATGAGTATTCACATGGAAGAAACCGGCCACAGTTTTATGATGATTGAAAAAGATCTTCAAATCCTAAAATACGTCAGTAAAAGGAAACTAATGACAGAGTTCGAGAACATTTACATATCCTTGGACCAACATTTCAATGGAAATCAAAACTTAAACGAAATTTCAGGAATCAAAAGCCTATTAATTGAGAAAATCCCAGAATTACTCTCTTTTTTTAATATAAATAACAACTTTATGAACATTTTTAATTATCCAACCGCTAAGAGCATTTCTTCAGTAACAACAGTTGCTACTCCACCACCCTCCCATGTGACACCCCCTCCACGTACATCTGGTGCGTGTAAGGAATTAGCTACTTCCCCTCCTCACATGACTCACTCCCCACCTCTACGTATACACACTTACAACACGAGAAGCAATAACAAAGCCGCTTGCCAGTTTACCTCACGCAGTTAGCGCTAGCGGACACTCCCTTTCTATCACAGCAGGCAAGTTTCCTTTTTCAATTTTCTCTTTCTCTCCCTTTTAATTTTCGTCATAACATGGCCTCAATTCCCCTTTTTTGCCTTCTTTTCAGATTTAAAAATAATTTTCAAGTTCATGCTTTCAATATTATTCCACGCGTCACATATGGATGTATTTTAGTGCCTACAATACTATCTGTCTCAATTCAACACAATTCACTAGAGTGGCCTGCCTTGTCCTATTCACGCTGTCATCGCTAGCAAATATTTTCAGTCTAACGGGTAAGCTTTACTCCATTTTACAATTTCCATCCCCTTTTTATTTTCGTAAAACATTACTTCACTCTTCCCTTTTTTTCTTTCTTTTCAGATTTCAAACTTCAAGTTTATACCCAACAACTCTACAATTAATCCACGCTTCAAACATCGAAGTTCTTTTTAATGTCTACTATTACATCTTTTCTATTTTAACAACCTTTATGATTGCTTTTTCTTTTCAGATTGTTAATATTCATTGTACTTTATGAAAAGTTTTTGATGCTAATCTGTATAATGTGTTACAGTCTAATTTTAGTACTATACAACCACTTTTATCACAGCTTTACCATTGTTTTAACATAGCGACATTTTTAACCATTTAAGTGAACTCAGGGCCCTGACCTTAAGCTTTGTATATTTATAGCTGATGATGTTCGCAAAGACGAATGAAACATGTCCTATTAACCAATGTACCTCATGAATATTTTATAAATAATTGAGTGCATTATTTTTGTATTGAATAGGTGGTAATAAAAAGTTTTTAACCTTAATACATTATCTTCAATACGGTCTAATTATGAGATTTATCACATGTTCTAGTATTGGTCGGATTTTGAACAGAGGATTGTAGTCTGCATGGCCCTTTTGTTTTTGCTTATCATTGTTGTTCAGATGAAATATTGTCAGAATAAAAAGAAATCTGTCTTTCGACATTCCAATGGACGTCGCGTAGTCAGATTTTAGTATTGGTGTTGTACTCCAGTAGTCCCAGAGGAACGTTTTACGAATCACACACATGAATTACTACTGCAAAAACTAACTTTAGTTCATTCAATGTCACTGGTTTCCACTGTGCATACACTGATTTAGGTTTCAAAGGGCCTTCTTGTTTCTTTAGATTTATTTGATGTAGGGCATATCTGTTACTTTCCACTCAGATAACATTCAGTACATTACTGTCAAAAAATAAACCAGAGAAATCTAGAGGTGAAGATTATGCAAAAATAGCAAGGTCATTAGCATTCAGGCCTGGTGTGCCAGAAAAGAAAAACGGGCCTGTTCAGAGGAGTAGTATCTTGTTTCCTTTGTATTCCCGTGCTTCTCACCTTCCTTTGTCTTTTCGGGACTGGTTCTTCTGATGATGAATCTGGTGATTCATCATCCTGAGGGGCTTGTACTGTAGAGTTTCATTTTCTTCTTCTCAGTCACTTTCATACAGATCAGAATCCGAATCATTTACAAGTTCCGTAATAATCGGTTCACTTATCTGTGGGCTGTATGCACGTGTTGGATTTCCTTTACCTGTACTAGGTCCGGGATCCATATCTCAATATACAGTATAAATAAACTACTTGAGAGATGATTGAAGACTGTTGACTCGCTACACTTTCATTTTAAATCTGTGAAGTCATATAATCCATCATTAGACCACATACGTATAAATTTGACCTCATCTAACCTGAGCGCGCGAGGGGCACGCATGTTAATAATTAGGTGAGATCTAGTTGAGTGTGCATGGCTACAAAACATTGTCCCTAGGTTGCACCACCAATCACTATTGATCGATAACACCACCTGTTGGTAGTACAGGAAATTGTGAAAACGTTAAAACAAAAATTAATTCGATAACATGAATAGCTTTCAAGTGACTGAATTTCAAATTTCATGGTAGTAGTATTACTAACAGAGGCACTCAGGCGCACGCCGTGTGGTAGTAATATTACTACCGGGCGCATAGTGTTAAAAGCATCACTCAAACTTATTCTTCTACTTATGTGATTCCACGCCAGCTCACCACATAGTCGAGCATCTCATCTCTGTACTTCCAAGTCTTCTCAGCCCAAAGTTTGCAACATTTTTGTAACACTGCTCCTTTGTCGGAAATCACCCAGAACAAATTGTGCTGCTTTCCTTTGAATTTTTTCCAGTTTTCGTATTGGGTAGTCCTGGTGAGGGTCTCATTCACTGGAGCCATACCCTAACTGCGGTCTTACCAGAGTTTTATATGCCCCGTCCTTCACATCCTTACTACAACCCCTAACACACACTCATAGCCAAGTGAAGGGATCTGTAACCTTTCTTAACTACCTCATTAATGTGATTATCCCAATGAAGATCATTTCTTATATTAACACCTAGGTTCTTACATTGTTCCCCATGAGCATAATAATTGGAACTGGGAGGACTTTTTCCCTTGGTAAAACTTACAACTTGACTTTTCAACCCATTTACATTCATACCGTTGTCTGCTGTCCATCTCACAACATTAAGTCCCCCTGCAGTCGCTCACAGTCCTGCAACTCATTTACTAATCTATATGGTATAACATCATATGCAAATAGCCTTATCTGTGATTCCAGATCTTTACTTGTGTCATGTGTGTGTATGTGTGTATATATATAAGGAAACTTAAATGTCCAATAATACTGCCTTGCAAGACCCGCCTCTTAATCAGTACATATCACCTACTCTAGTGCTCTCAGTATGTTTTCTAGAAATTTAGCCACCCATTCAACTACTCTTGTCTAGTCCAATAGCCCTCATTTTCGTCAATAATCTCCCTTGATCTACCATATCAAAAGCGTGGATAGGTCAGTAGCGATACTCCATTTAACGTCTTAACCAGTTTATCGCTCTTAGTGCAATTTTATTTGATGTAAATAAATAAATAAATAAATAAATATCACACGAGAACATGTTCACTTCCTTGTGTAAACTATTGTCACTGTAAGTCACAACACACAGTTTCACACAATAGCAAGTGACAATTCAACACTTAATAGCGGAGTACTCTGAAGTACATTCTGACAAGTACAGATGTCAACAACTCTGACTCGCTCACTATAACGCACGCTCTTGAATTGACTCCACCTTGGAGCCCAACAGTCACTCAGAGTTCAACACTTGACTGACTGACTCACTGACTGACAGCTCGATATATATACTGTTCAATCAACTGTCTAGAATTATTGATTTCTGGAAGGGTTCTTACAACACTCTAAATGGAACACACTCGAAACATCACTCAACCGTCTAGTCGAATTGAGTACTCCAGTAATGGATTCAGCTCGAACTTTCGTTCACTGTTTACCAATACACATGGAAAGCTCTCCAACATTGCTAATATCTCTACATGCATCTGGATAATAAACCTTGCAGTAAGTTTCCAGAACCCTTCATATATACCAAATTATAGCAGAATACACCTAATATACAAACATTATATAGTTTTCTACAGCTTTCAAATATATAGATTTTGAGGTTAAACTTATACACAATGCGTATTTGAGGTTATTTGAATTTATAGTACATATTTACAAGGAAACCATGTATTAGTCATATATAACATTTAATAAAAGAATAATTTAGAATTTGATAAAATATAATTAAAATATGTTAAACATAATAATTCAAGGTTTTGCAACAGTTAGTATGTCATATCTATGTCAGTTATCCCCACTAAAACCTTCATGGCCAAGTGCACGAACCCCGTTTAGCGTAATCAGCGTTTAAGATTCTTCTTAAACCTTGTTTAAATGAAACTGCGGAGCATCATTCCTGATTAATACTTTAATCCCTGATTATTGTCGGTTAAAGTTAAACAGTCAAATTCGAGCGGTTACCAAACATAAACAGTGATTAGCAGTGAAGGCAAAATGGCTGCCAGATTTGGAGATGATATTGAAGATGAACTTTTATATTTGGAATATCTGGAGCAGAATGGAAATGAGCGCGAAGGTATAATAGTGGAGAGAGGTGATCCTTTTGAAGAACTTAGTGATAGGAAATTTTTGGAAAGGTTTCGCTTATCTAAACAAACAGTTTCATTTCTTCTGGAAACAATGCAAAATAACCTACAATTTCCAACACAGAGAAATAATCCTGTTTCTGCTATCAACAGACTGCTCACTGCATTGAGGTATTATGCTACTGGTTCCTTTAACATAATTGTAGGTGATACTACTAATATACACAGAACAACAGCAGCTCGGATTATACACGACGTGAGTAATATTATAGCTTCCTTCAGTCAACGTTATATATATTTCCCAACATCGCAAGCAGAAAAGAAGGAGGTAATGGGAAGCTTTTTTAATATTGCTAGATTCCCTGGTGTAATTGGAACCATCGACTGCACCCACGTTCGCATCAGATCTCCAGGTGGAGAAAATGCCGAGATATTTCGGAATAGAAAAGGTTATTTTTCCATAAATTGTCAGACAATAAGTGACAGTAATTTACTCATGAGAGATATTGTAGCTAGGTGGCCTGGTTCTGTCCATGACAGTACAATATTTCAGAACTGCAGTAAGAGGGCACAATTCGAGAGAGGTGAAATACAACATGGTTACTTATTGGGAGATAGTGGATATCCGTGCAAGCCATTTCTCTTAACACCTCTGCTGAACCCGCAAACCAGAGAAGAGCATATGTACAATAGGGCACATATTAAGACAAGAAAGACAGTATGGTGTATGGAAGCGGAGGTTTCCTGCTCTTTCTGTTGGTTTGAGGTGTGAAGTCCATAAAGCTCTAAATATAATTGTTGCTACAGCAGTATTGAACAATATTGCAATTTCAACAAAAGAAGAAAACCCTCCGGATGATTTAATGGTTCATCACATTATCGAAGAGCTGCAGCAAGCTGGAGGTCCTGATATCGAAGATGGCGAACAATTAAATCCAGTACACCAAATGTACAGAAATGACAATGCTGGCACAGCAGTGCGCCAGGCTTTAGTAAATGGTCATTTCAGGTGAGTGAAATTTATTAACTTTTGAAAAAACCACACACTTTAGCAAATTAGTATTCTATCGACCGGTCACACTCCTCATCGTCCTAACCTACTAGCACAAATGAACTTGACTTTTATAGAAAATGAAAATAAAAGTATGCTAATCTTAACACTTGCTGCTTTACAAAACCCACTTAGTTTGGCCTATCTTCGTTCTTGTTCATATTTTTCCAGTATTTTAGTTTTTCTTTCATAATGTTTAGTTTTAACTCTTTTATTTCCATTTCTTTCTCATTACTTCTAACTGATAATCCAACACTGAAATTCTTCTTTCACAGGCATCTGTAATTTTGTCTCTGGGTGTTGACAGTCTACGCCGACGAGATTTAGCTCTATTTGATAATACAGTATCAGCTGACGTTAAAGGTTGTACTGCTGTATGTGAAGACGGTAGGCATGGTGGTTGAGTCAATGAATTTATGGGAGGTTTGATTAAGGGATTCAGTGCTTCCGCTTGACCTTGACTTTGAGTACAAGTTTCTGCCGCGTCAGCAGATGGTGCTACTACAGCTGGCAGTGTTCCTGTTTCGTGTGCTTCAGTTTCGTTACATCTTTCTTCCAGTTCCACGTCATCAAACGGAAGGACTAAAACTGAAAAAAGAAGAAAACGTGTAATTAATATGTTCAGTTGGAGGTTAACTGTTAAATGCCTGATACAAATTGCATTAGTGTACTCTGTGTCCATACACTTACCTTCATTCACATGTCCTTGGTATAAAGCATCTGAATCATGAGCGTTCATAAGTGGTGTGATAGTCGGTTGTATTAGAGCCATAACCTTTTCAGTAGTTTTAGACAATGTGGGCTTAAAGTTACCACCACCAGTTGCGTTCATCATCACTTTATTGTCTGCACATATTTTTCTTGTTTTCCTTTTCAAGTTCTCATAACAGGTCTTCAAGTTTCTTGCACTCCTGCAAGAGACACCTGAAAAAAAAAAAGAAAACCAGAACTATAACATGCTAGAGTGACAACACTATTTTGCTTTCACTATTTATGAAATTAAGGAGCATCTACTTTTAATTATAGTTTTGAAGTATTGCTTTTGAAAATAATCTGAATTTAGAAGGCTTTAAATCGCAATAGCACAGATAAATAGAATTATAATATTCGGGTGTATTAATATTGTTTTTTCGTACAATTTTACGGGAATAAATAAACCCAAGTACTTTTAGTTGTAGTTTTGTAGTACCGGTACTCGTATTGTACAGGAAATAATCTGCCATACCATATATTCTGTTGACCGATTTTCATAACCTAACTCGAAATACTGTATTAATTCACAATAGTACAGAGAAATATAATGCTTACCTGCAATAGAATTGAATTCTTCTGCGATTTTCTCCCATGTTTCATGTTTCTGCTTTACTGTAACTCCATCTGTCTTTTTATTTTCTATGACATCTTTGTGTCTGATCACTAATTCAGCCACAATATCGGTTTCAAAATCCGAAAAATTGGACGACCTTTTCCTCTTTTGTTCATCCATGTTTCTAACAAGTACTTCCAGCTTCCAGCAAAGAATAAATTAATATTCCTCCTTCTTCTTCTTCTCCTTCCTGAGAGGTGTGGTTCTAACAAAAGAAACACGAAATCGTCGAAGCGCGTTCACTATTCTTCGCTACCAAGTTAAACATCAGGGTAGTGTTTAATTCTACTGCTAGCTAAACATGCTTAACTAAACATTGATTAAGAATGGTGCTCCACACTTCCCTCTAACCAGTCCTTAAATTTAAACCATGTTTACGTACACACTGGTTAGCTGAATCTTAAACGAGGTTGGTGCACTTGGCCATCAATATCTATCCTGTACATTCCTTACTCTAGGTCTTAAATTATATCTAGGTGTCCTTATATTTATGTCTTTGTCTCTCTTATTCCTCACTGTTTAACTACACTTAGACTACCTCAGTCACACTGTCTTCTCGTTGACGCTGTTGCAGTACATGTTTCGCAGCCAGATAGTTCGATCGGGCCACCGCCTTTCCATGGGGGATCTGCCGGGTCCAGCCGATGGTGTCAGTGTTCCCGGTGACAATGATCCGCAGGTCCTCGCATGGCAGTCGAAGCTCCACTAGCTCTCTCCTCATTTGCACCTTTTTGTTCTGTCGGGGCCTACACATCTTTGTAGTCCACCGGTGTGATGCACGGGACTGGTTGTGGTGGTGATGGTTACTGTTTTAAGAGGAAGTACAACTAGGCAACCATCCAGGCTCTCACGTCACGAAATTGGCCCTGTTGAGTCTCCTCTTTTTCCGGAGTGCTGAATTCAACGTTCCTACCGTCATATGGTTTCGTGCCGGGACTAGTGTCCTGGTCAGGTGGCACACTCGTTTGTTGGTTGTCAGTTCGGACCCCATTGGTTCTCCATCTCTTTAAGGGTGTCCCACTGGCCGTGTTGTTGCCATTGTTACAATGATCCCTTCATCCCGTGGAGTTGCCATCTTCACAACGCCGCAGCCGCCATAACTGCTTGCAGGCTTCACCCATGTCTCCACAGGTGTCGTACTTTCACACAGGATACTCGCTTTATCCGCTGCACCTTGAACTATGGACTCCACAACCACGAGCATCACTTCGGTCCGGTTCATTGTTGTCCTGTGCGACATCGGTGATCACCTTGGTTTTGAGAGAGCGCACTTCGTTGTCCAAAGAATTGATTTGGCCCTTTATTTCTTGAGACTGGGCCTCGATTGTACCCTCGAGTTTTCCAAACTGGGCCTCTATGTTTTTAGACTGGGTCTCGATTTTTTCAGACTGGGCCTGAATCAAAGCAGTTAGTTGTGCAAACATATTGACCGACCTCGATAGCTGCAGTCGCTTAAGTGCGTCCAGTATCCAGTATTCGGGAGATAGTGGGTTCGAACCCCACTGTCGGCAGCCCTGAAGATGGTTTTCCGTGGTTTCCCATTTTCACACCAGGCAAATGCTGGGGCTGTACCTTAATTAAGGCCTCGGCCGCTTCCTTCCCAGTCCTAGCCCATTCCTGTCCCATCGTCGCCATAAGACCTATCTGTGTTGGTGCGACGTAAAACCAATAGCAAAAAAAAAGCAAACATATTGTTTATCCGGTCGTTGTTTTCTTCCTCTGAGGTGACTTCGAAGTCGAAACTGCCTGGGTCCTCCTCATTGTCTATCAGATCCTGGTGCAGCCTCTCTTGTAATTCCGCTTTGCTTCCAGCCGTCGGTAAACCTCGGGATGCCAGCACTTTTCGTAAAATCACCACGGTCATTTGGTCGATCTTCATTGCTGAGTCTCGAAGTATCCTGACCTGTCACACACGGTCGCCAATTTATCGCTTTCAATGTAATTTTATTTGACATAAATATCACGCGAGAACATGTTTACTTCCTTGTGTAAACTACTTTGTCGCTCTAAGTCACAACACACAATTACTCACAACGGCAAGTGACACTACAGTACTTCATGGTGGAGTACCCTGAAGTCGATTCTGACAAGTACAGATCTCATCAACACTGACTCACACTGTCTTGAAGTGACTGCACGTCGGAGCCCAACAGTCACTCAGAGTCCAACACTTGACTGACAGCTCAATATATATACTGTGACACTACAATACTTAATATTGGAGTACCCTGAAGTCGATTCTGACAAGTACAGATCTCAACAATACTGACTCGCTCACTATAACACACACTGTCTTGAACTAGAACTGTCTAGAATTATCGATTTCTGGAAGGGTTCTTACAACACTCTAAATAGAACACACTCAAAACATCAATCGACCAGCTAGTCAAATGGAGTACCCCAATAATGGATCCAGCTCAAACTTTCGTTTACTGTTTACAATTACCCATTAAAATCTCTCCAACATCCTTAATATCTCTACATGTATTTGGATAATAAACGTTACAGTAAGTTTCCAGAACCCTTCATATATACCAAATCATAGCAGAATACACCTAATATACGAACATTATAGTTTTCTACAGCTTTCGACTATATAGATTTTGAGGTTCAACATATACACAATACGTATTTGAGGTTATGCGAATTTATAGTATATATTTACAGGGAAACCATGTGTTAGTCATATTTAACATTTAATAAAATATAATTAAAATATGTTAAACATAATAATTGAAGGTTTTACAACAGTTAGGATGTCATATCTATGACAAGTTTCAACTGTAAATGCAGTGGAAAAAACTGGTTTGTGTAGTGTCATGTCTGTAAGAAAACCATGCATTTTGTGTACACTTCATGAGAGATTAGCCTATAAAGGTCCACTATAGTATACTAGTTCCTGAATTTTACTTATTATTGTATATCAATATGGCAAACTCTCTATTGCCCAGATTGCAGATTATGTGTATGTAGTTATGGAAGCATTTCTGTATAAGAAGGAACATCAACAGAGCACAATTATGCTGATTCAAAGCAATTTCCCACCCATAGAAACAGATTTTCAAATTCATTATATGTCCATTGTGAAGAAAACTCACAAAAATAATGGCAGACAGCCAAAATTTCAATCTCATAAATTTATGTGGATGAAGAGAGACACTTAAGCTATGCAACCGGTTGTAGACAATTTTCTCCACATTTGAACTTTGTTTCACAGAGATACAGTAAATGTTTCCTAATTTAGCTTAACCTGTGCAAGTGAGGACTTTCCAAAACATGCCTATCGTCCATTTCACAATGGAAAAGCCACACTTAATGGCTCTGTTTTTCCTGTTGCAGGGTGCTTGCAGCGTTTGGATTTTATAATTAGGATTACAATTCATTGTTGCACTGCACATTCTTGAGAAGTTACTACTGTATCAGCAGCTGCAAATCAAGTACAAACATGTTGTCCTCACTATAGTAAAAATAAAAAGAAGCAGCTAGAAGTTATTGATAGGTTAGAAAAGGGTGAATCAGCAACAAGACTCACTAATGATTGTGGTATAGGAATCCGGACAGCCAGAGACTTAAAGAAAACAAAGAAAAGCTCCTGTAATTTGCAAGCAGAACAGATAGCCAGGCTAGGCTGTCATAACCTAAAGAGTATAAAAGTCTCAACTTACACAGATCTGGATGAAGAACTGCATGTTTATTTCAAACAGAAAAGAGCAGGAGCTCCCTTGTCAGGTTCCATGTTAATCAAGAAAGCAGAACTCTGATGCATTTTTACCTTTAAGTCACATGGTCATATTCCCCTTTTCTTTAACCTCATAATTTCACCACTGGGAGAACTGCACAAACTTCTGAAATTTGAAGAAGAATATAATGCTTCTTCAGATTAGACTACATAGTTTAAACAGTGCTATGAGATTCTAGGCATCAGGATGAGAAATTGAGTGCTAACAATGAAGCCGTGATGAATTCCTCACTTTTATAGAACATGATCTGCCAGAGCAAATTTATAACATTTGAGACTGGGCTCTGTTGGAAGAGTATGCTAACATGGAATTTAGCTTTCTGAATTGAAGCACTTGCTTCTGGACATAAGGCCAGTAAAGATAGGTTATTTGTTCTCTGTGCAAATTCAGCAGTTGAAGTTAAACTGGAACTTCTTGTTATTTGAAAATTAGAAAAAAACACGGGCATTCAAGGGAATTGTTAACCTTTAACTTCATTACATTCATCAAAAGGAGTGTGAATGGGGCAGCAGCATCATCATCTTTTGCACAATTTTGACAGTCATTGTTGTAAGTGTTAAGCACATGCATTTATAAACTGAAATGTGTTGTCGGTATCATATTTATTTTGTTAGTGTGATTGTAGAAATAAGTAAGGTGAATTTCTTCAAGAAACACCAGACTGAAATCTGCAGTATATTAATAACTGTAGACTCTGTGATATACAGGATTTATGCACAGTAATACTGTCAAATGTGCATCCACTGTACAGGGACTCTTTCCTTGTAAGCAAGAAGAAGTAGCAATAATTGAAGATTGTGTGTTAGCAAAGGAGTTATGCCCACCGAGACCAGATCTTTGCATCAGTCAAGTATTCAGAGACAAAAGAAAGATGATAATGTGAGAGAGGAAGAAGGAAAAGAGCTGCATACAGAATTTAAAGGTATAAATAATTTCAAATAGTTATGAAGTGAATTAATGGAGAATTCAAGACTGGATATGTAAATCAAGAGGAGAGTACAACTTGGGAGTGTTTTCAATGACTGAATGTAAAAATCTACCATGGAATAAAGATGTCCAGATGAAGGTTAAAGAAATAATGAACAAGGCATATTATGGCATATTCATCTGAGATTTGGCTAGTGACAAAAATAATGGTCAAACATTGACAGATGTTTGTCACTGGAAACAAGGAGAGTGAAATGGGAAATTGGACATACAGATAAAAATAAAGTTGAAAATATTGAGTTATGAAACAGGAAGTGCCAAAACAAAGTAATCACTCTTCTCTTATGCAACGGAAGGTCGTGCATAACTGTTTAGAACCAACACAGAACAGCTAGTCCAGTAGACCATAGAATGTTCTTGGCAGGGTGCCCTACACAAATTATGCCTGCATGATGTTTCATATTTCTCACGATCGTGTTTCGAGGCTTCAGTTTCCACGTTACGCCTAATTACTCTTAGTGTTTAACTACCTTCAAATTTAATGACAAGCTGCGACCTTGACCACATCTTTTGAAAGACATATTTCTCTGTGTTTGTGATATCGCTTGTTTATAATGCATATACATACTATTGCCTTGGAGAAATAGGACACAATTTAATGAACCATTTTATTAGAACTTTAAATTTTATCCAATAAGATCTAGTTTTAATCTCGGACTTCATTATTTTAGAATGACCATAGATAGTGCTCCATTATTTTATCATGAGTTTATCAAATGTAATTCAATTCACAATATATGTACCGATATTTTAGATAATAAGGTTACAAGGCTGATTTTCTAGCTTCTTTTTTAGTTTTTAAGTGTAATATTTTAAGATTGTATTCAAGGCTGAAGATGCCCTTAAATGGGGTGAAACATGTCCCGAAAGTGATAAATGATTGTTTGTATTTGTAACCACATATAAGTGGACAAGAAGTATTGAATAGTTGTATTAATAAATACTTTCATTGGATTTTAAGTTATAACAACTTTCAATACGGATAAAACATTACGTTTATGACATGTAATAAGTGGTATGTTCCGAGCTGTCAGTGGAGAGATGGCATGGAATGACATTAGTAGACAAACAAGTTTGAGTTTCGTCTTTAAAAGTAGGAAAGATCACAGTATGAAGGTAAAGTTGGAATTCAAGAGGACAAAGTGGGGCAAATATTCATTTATAGGAAGGGGAGTTAGAGATTGGAATAACTTACCGAGGGAGATGTTCAATAAATTTCCAATCGCATTGAAATCATTTAAGAAAAGGCTAAACACTTCGACTGTGTGTAGAATGTTCAAATGTAGACTTGTCAAAAGTGCTTGGGACCGGGCGAGTTGGCCATACAGTTAGGGGCGCGCAGCTGTGAGCTCGCATCCGGGATATAGTGGGTTCGAACCCCACTGTGGGCAGCCCTGAAAATGGTTTTCCGTGGTTTCCCATTTTCCATACTTAATTAAGGCTACAGCCTCTTCCTTTCCATTCCTAAGCCTTTCCTGTCCCATCGTCACCGTAAGACCTATCTGTGTCGGTGCAATGTAAAGCAAATAGCAAAAAAAAAAAACTGCTTGGAAGTGTTGTCATTATTATTGATTTCTCCAAGTAGATTGTAAATAATTATGTTCTACTAATCCGTTTCTTACTGAATATGACATGACAAAGCCAGACTAACTCTAATTCTGAGGTAGCAGTAATACTTGAATTTATAAAGAAAGCATTTGTCAAATCTTTTTGACTTTGTTTCAGTGTTTGTGAAACTGAATCTGTGATTGATTCCCCAGTGCCTTATATCACAGCTTTATAAAATTATTCTGAATGTACTCTTGGTTATGTTACAGCACACAAAACAACCTTGTATTTTATTCTCATAACTTTATGGTGTTTTTGTATGCTATATCTGTTGATCACAATTTCTCTGCTCATTGTTGCAGATTTTCTCAAAGGAATACATTAATCTCTTGCTGACTGGATACTTCTTCTGTCTCGGGATACTGGCTCTTTGTCATCTGTTGAGGTAATGGTTGTTACCGTTTGGTTGAATCATGAAAAAGTTTAGAGTTCAGTCATGTTCTCATTTTTCTTTCATGTTATTTGTAAGAGGTCATATGCAACTGGCCATGTGCATAGTGCCTTTTATTGGGCACCGATCTCTTGCGCTCAAGCTTATGGGCTCAGGTCCAAGCACAGTTTCTTGGCATTTAGAACCTTTACTGCTCATTGACACAGCCCTCTTCCTTCTAGCAATGTACTGTATAATCCTGAATGCCACCTGAACGTTTTTAGAAAATATTGTTTCTAAAAATTGGGCACGGGTCTTATTCAAGCCTTCCTTTTCGCGGCGCGATTCTTCATGCGTCTTAGGGAATGTTATGTTTTTTAGTGTATTTTAGTTTAAAGGGTTGGCATTGGATTCAACCACATCTTCCGACAGTATTTGTTTGAAAATAACAAGTGGATATGTGAGTACCGTATTGTTCTTTCTTATGTATTTCATATGATAATGGGGATTTGTTCTAAAATATAAATGTGTGTAAAACTTTCCTAAAAGTCTACTGTAGTTTATAAGCTCACTAAATTATTTCTAAGTACGGAACAACCCTGAAATCAAGCTTCGGCACACTCATGGTCGCCGTGACTTGGCAGCCGAGCTTCACAGCGCGTGCTCCCCCAAACCCAAACACACTTCCACTTTTCTTTTACTGTAAGCGCCTTGTGGCAGTCAGTCTACAGTCCCACGTTCTTAGAGTGCTATGTGTAAACATGGATTCAACAAAGCATTTGCAGTCATTTACTGTAAGTGAAAAACTGAGTTATAAAGGAAGCTGAAATTATCGGAAATCGTGCCGCCGGTGGGAAATACGACATTGATGAATGTTGTATTCGAGATTTGAGAAATATTTTCTTCTAAACACTAGTGGTGATCCCATGGGCAGAGTGCACAGTTTCCTGAAATTGAAAGGATTCTGTACAAATACATAACAGAAAGGTGGGAATTGGGATACAGCATGTCTTTTAGAAATCACAAAAACCGTCAGTTCAAAGCAGTCCTGAAACAGCTGTATACCGAGTGGCGGTGGTTGATAATCATGCACTGGTGCCAACTGGTCGAATTAAGCGCCCAGAAGTTCAACTGCTTTGTTCATGGGTAAAGACAGCATGGGATCGTATCTCTGGTGACCTCGTCCGTAAAAGTTTTCAGAAGTGCACTATTTCTAATGCTATGTATGGCAGCGAATGATTGTCAGAGTGATAGTGAAGGCTCCGAAGTTTCTTCTGTTGATGAATGAAGTGTTGACCATCGTTCTGTGATTGATAAATTTTTTTGTGTGTGTTTTAAATAATTTCTTGGGTATTATTTCAAGGATACCGGTACTTAAAAACTGTCTGAAACTATTTTAAATTTGTGAAACATACATAGTGGAATGACATTCTTGTTCTGTAGCAAATATTGTAAATAAATTTGAGTAAAAATTTTATCCTTTAAATTATAGGGTGCAGGTGTTATTTAGGGGCGGGCAGTACTTGGGATTATACGGTATATCTCTTTTTATGGTTTGAGAGTATGAACTTATGAGGAACAGATTTATGGGACAAATATTCTGAAGAGGAAGAAATAAATTATAAATATGTTTGAACTGTAGAATATACCAGGGCCCTGCACGAGGTAGAACCAAGCACGTTACTGAAAAATGACTGCAGTGTCAGCACGGTGGCACTAGAGAGACCCAGCCAGAATAGTTCTGATAAGGCTGGGTACTAACACTGCAGTGTCAAGGTGGGAGTTGATCAGTGTTGGCAGACTTGCTTTGTACTGGCAACGTTCTTGCCTCCAGCGCTGGCCAAACAGCTTCTCTCCGTCCCTTTGTATGGTTACTTTCAATCTGTAATTGTCACAAAGATACACTTCTAGTACATGTGAAGTTACGATTTTATTGCAAATTTTGTGGGACTTTATTACTTTAATAGGAACAATTCACTACTTTAAACTTCTGATTACTCCTTGTTTTTATGCTGTCTCTCATACTGAATACAGTATGTAGATGATTGCTGGTGAACTCGCAAACAGACTTGCATTGTACTGGCAATTCTTGCCCCCAGCGCTCCTTACTGTGTAATGATATGTGTAATGAAAGCGCTGGCCAAAAGCTTCTCTCCCTTCATCTACTGAATTGGGATGAGGGACTTGTCATCCATCAATGAAGATATTCCCAGTAATACTGAAGCCTTATTCAAACTTAGCATGTGTTGTGGGGATGCATAACATGGCACGCACCATACGCGACAAATTTGGAAGTACGTTTTCTTGATTTTTCCAAAATATTTTCAGGTAAACGTTGTCTTTGTCTTCATGATCATGTGACTTGTCTTTTTAGCCTCAGGTTCTTCTCCAGAATATATAATTTCAAAAGGTCCTTTACGTAGAATGCAGAACACCTATAAGTTGGTGTCTGTTTGCACTACTGATCATTTTCATTCTTCTGAATGAGGGAGTAAGGAAAATCACAAATGTTTGGCTCTGTCACGTGAATCCTTTTATTAAAGAGAAATTAAACGTATTCAACAATTTTGAGAATCATGTGATAGTTGTCTGCTATGGAGTTTATGCATTTTTCCAGTTGATCCTTCATGAGAAGTGTAAATGGCACTGTTGATTGAAGTTTCCTTTGAAAAATGTAATGTGCGATTAAGGTGACGTATTAGTTACTTGTTGAAGGCGGACATAATCAAACTTATGTCCCTGGCAGGAAAGGCTGAGTTTTGTGAGAGGATGGAAAGATTGTGGGCAGCACACAGTTTTGGAAGAGAAACAGAATAAAATCTGTAATTGATTACTTTCTGGTGGAAAAGACAAATCGCAGACAGTTGATGGATGTAACAGCTTTACCAGGAGAAGCATTCGATTGTGACCATAGAGTTGTGATAGCAAAATTGAGAGTGGGGAGAATGGAAAAATTAAAGGAGCTAAATTAAGTGTGGAGATTAAAAGATAAGAATGTACAGGATAAATTTCTGGAGAGACTGAAACAAATAATTCCAGTTGCTGAAGTAGGAAACGTGGAAGATGAATGGTCCATCTTCAAAAGGGCATTTGTAAGTGGGGCAAAGGGTGCCTGTGGTAGAATATTGACGAGAATGAAAGAAAAGGAGACAGTGGTGGAATGAGAGTGCGAGAGAGGCAGTGAAAGAATAGAAGAATGCATGGCAAGAATGGTATAGAGATTTAAAAAAGAAAGCAATAGGACGTATCTTGATAATAAAAGCAAATGTAAGAAATTGGTAAGAGAAGAAAAGTTGGGAAGAATTTATGCAAAAGATGAAATGGATGGTGCTGGCAGTAAAATAATGCTGTATGGAATTATACAAAGTAATAGGAAGGAGAGAGTTTTTACAAAGCTGATGAAAGAGGAATGTGGAGAGTTGATAACACATCCAGAAGGAATTAAGATGGAAAGAAATTTTGCAGAGGAGACGGTTGTAATATGGTGTGATGGCTCGACAGTAGAAGATGATATAACAATGTTAGAGGTGGAATGAGCCATCCGTAAAGTAAAAATGGGGAAGGCACCAGGGATGGATGAAATTAATGTGGAAATGATAGCGGCTGCTGGACCTCTTGAACTACAATGGGTGTGCAAATTACTGAAGCGCATTTGAAAACAGGAACGTGTGCCAGAAGACTTGGGAAAGGAAATAATAATACCAGTCTTTAAGAAGGGTACCAAAAATTGTGATAACTATGGAGGAATCACACTCTTATCACGAGTAGCAAAACTATTGGAAAGGATATTAAAGAGGAAAATGAGAAGAAAGAAAGAGAGTTGCAAGAAGAACAGTATGGCTTTAGAAGTGGAAGGTCTACAGTGGACCCAGTCTTCAGAATGAGGCAATTAATGGAAAAGAATTGGGAATAGAGGAAGGATATGGTCATGATATTCATAGATCTAACAGTCATATGATAGTGTTCCCAGGGAAAAGGTTTGGGAAACCATGGTCTAACAAAGTGTAGATATAGTGCAAGCATTGTAAAACAACTGCATCAGCAGCTTACAGATTCCAGTTGGAAAGATGGAATGGTTTATAATTAAACTGGAGTAAGACAGGGGAGTGTGCTGTCACCTTGTTTGTTTCAAATGGTTATTAATGGAATTGTATACGAGACAAAAGAAGCATATGGGAATAGGGAGATAAAGTTATTACCATTTGCAGACTATTTTATAGTCTTGGGAATGAGCAGCAAAGAAGTACAAGAACAAGTTGATGTACTGAAAGAGAAAATTGAAAATTATGGTATGAAAATTAGTACAGAGAAAATCAAGACCATAGTGATATCAAGAGGAGAAGACAAGGAAAAAGCAATTTGAAAATTGGTGGTCAAAGCCTTAATTGTTGACATTGTTAAATACCAAGGGGGTGAATTAATACCGAATACAAGGCTGCACGTGGAGATGTGCAAGAGGGTGCAACAGGGCAATGCATTCTACCAGAGGGTAAGAAACCTGGTATGGAAGAAGGAAATACCAAGGAAGTGTAAGGAGATACTGTACAGAATGTATTACGCACTCATATTGACTTACGCTGCTGAGACTTGGACAATGACAGGTAGGGAGGAGAGTAGAATTCAGGCCAGCAAAATAGAATACCTAAGTAGTATGATAGGAAAGACAAAGAAAGATTGAGAAACAAAGATGTGACAAAGAAGGTTGAAATGGAAAACCAAAATTAGAGTATTGATGGGAGTAAACTAAGATAGTTTGGACATGTAAAGAGGATGGAGGAGAAAAGAATACCAAAACAGATGATGGAGATGAAGTTTGGAGGGAAAGAGAGTGGGAGGGAGATCTGGAACAAAGTGGCTAGATTCGATGAAGAGGAATGCAAGAAGAAGAAAACTGGAGTGGGAAAAATGACGGATGAGGAATGGTAGAAGGAGCGAAGAAGGCATGGAAGTGCCATAAATGCCCTGACCTGGCAGGAGCTGGATACGGAGAAAGGTGTGGTGATGAATATTACACTGACTGAGCAAATGTCATGGGATAGCGGAGCACTGATGCGCAGGTGTGTTGTCTACGCACCGCACGCCCCCTGTGCTAGCGGCAGTTGTATAGGAGACCTTGTGAGCAGTGGCTGTGCATGTGGCAGGTGTAACGTGGAACATTGTCGTGAGCTGACACCGTTCGAACAGAGTATGGTGGTCGGTGTCTGACGGATGGGAAATGCCATTTCGGAAGTGGTGCGGGAATTCTGCTTCACACGATCAACCGTGTCCAGGGTGTATTGTGTATGGTTGAATGCAGGTGTCACCATCCACAACAGACGAACTACCGGCTGTCTAGCCACCCTCGATGACAGTGACCGGCGACATCCGAGACGGATTGTCAATAGTGACAGACGGGCAACCATGCAATAAATCACGGCTCAATTCACCATAGGCCGTGCTAGACACGTCTCCCAGTGGACAATCCGTAGGAACATGGGTTCTATGGGATATGGGAGCCGGTGCTGCACACGGGTGCCACTGTTAACCCGATGTCATCGGGCACAATGACGCGCATTTGTCGCCAGTCACGAGGGATGGACACTGGAACAATGGCGTAATGTGATATGGTCGGACAAATCACTATTTCAACTGCACCCTGCCGATGGGAGGCACCGTGTATAGCGCATACCCGATGAAGTGATGGATCCCGCCTGCCTCGAAGGTGTGGTTCAGGGCGCTGGTGTGTCTGTTGTGGGCTGGGGTGCATTTTCCTGGTATGGAATGGGCCCCCTAGTTGTTCTGGAAGAGACTTTGAATGGTACACGGTATGTTGAGCTGCTCGGAGACCATCTCCATCCATTTTTGGCCTTCCAGCGCCCAGACGGTTCTGCAGTGTTTCAAGATGATAACGCACCGCCACATCGCTCCCACGTCGCCCGGGAATGGTTCCAGGAACATGCAGCGGAGGTCCAACGACTGCCATGGCCACCCAGGAGCCCCGATATGAACCCTATCGAGCATATCTGGGATGTCCTGGAACGCAGGCTCCGTGCCGTGGATCCTGCACCCATGAACAGACCAGGATTGGCGGCCGCTCTGCAAATGATTTGGTGTCAGCTGCATCCAGAGGACTACCAAGGACTTGTCAACTCACTTCCATGGCGTCTCACTGCAGTTCGCAGGGCCAGAGGAGGCCCCACACGCTATTTGCTAAGTCAGTGTAGTTACATGTTTACAAAATCAAAACAAAGCAGACAAATGACAATAGTAGATGACAGTTTAGAGCACTTCAATCAAAATATTTTAAATGAACTTAACCAAAGTACATAATAGGTGGAAAATTACAGAAATTGAAATGTTAATAAACACGAGATACTTTTAAAAAAACTTCAAAATAAGAAAATAAAATGTAAATGGGCAAAATTGGTGAAAGCGGGAATGTAGAGGAAACTCGGACACACAAATTTTAAATCATGGACAGTTACATTAAATGAGAAAATGCCAAAACACAAGAATGAATTAAATAAAATCAAACACAATAGATTTAGCGCTTTCAAAGAGAGACCGGGGACACAAGACGAGACGGACCCAAAATGCGTCCGCCCGCTGAAGTGATCCGAATTCAGAGACGTAGACAGAAGACTTCGCTCTCACGAGGAGCCCGAAACAGGAAATCATGCGATCACAAGTAGCTAATTGGAACACCGAATTTCCCTAGATTCCCGTTTTCGCCAATTGGAAACATCGTTATTCCGACCAATAAAAATACACTTCCTTGTATGGGCAAGTTCAAAACTCCTGATGTAATTAGAATTACATCACCTATTTCCTCCACGTGCCAGTACATACTGCCCCAAAAGGTATGTACTGCATACATTTTACCAAAAACACAATATTACAAAATTTCTTATAGTTATTAGTTCATATTTCCTAACATATAATTTTCTTAGAGTTGCATTTAAAAAAATTCTTCTTCAAAGTCCATTTTCTTCATAGGCCTAAATATTGATAATTTTAAATATTACACACAATTGATCATCTTTCTGGAATGCATAAGAAAGATACCTACAATAATTTTAAAACCCAAAATAAAATTCCGCTGTCCTCTTTTTATGACGCACGGGTCACATGTTTTATTTTATTATTATTTTTTATTTATTTATTTTGCATGTATAAATATATGTAGGTGTATCTTATCAAATATTGAAATATATTCTATTCTATGTCTCCCGTGATAATGACTTCCACATCAGTTATCTTCTTTTCTGGTTTATCCGGGAATTATTCAATATCCCCTTTGTTCCTTGTCTGTGGTGCATACACTTGTATGAAGTCCTTAACTTCATTCCTCATTCTCAGTCTGATTTTCCTGTTGATGATGTAGCCTACTCTACTGTATCCATATATTCTTCCAGCTGTTTTGAAATTATCAGGCCCACTTCATTTTTTGCCTCTCTGCCACCACTCCAGTATAGTGGACATCATATCCTCGTTATCTTCTTTCCTATCCCCTTTCATTTAACTTTGTTTGGCCCCATAATTTCTATACCTTCTTCCTCCATAAAAATCCATCACTACTTCTGCTTTTCCTGTCAGGATTATAAGGTTGATTATGCCCACCTTCATGGTGTTCGCTACTGGTCGCCCATATGTCACAGTTCCCCCAGTGCCCAAAGAACTGCAAGTTGCTTGCAGCAGGGTACACTCTAACTTTTTCCAAGGCAAGTTCTGAAGTACCATATTATATAGGCTATTGTTACAATTGGGTTGCCACTTCCAGAGGCATTTTCTACCTACTGCCAGGTGTAACGTTAGGCCACTTCTCCGGAATACAGACGCCTTTTGCAACTGCTTCACTAAAGTACAGACATTGCTGATAGGAGAATATTCTTCCATTTTATCTGCCATTGGGACTGGGCTCTTTTTCTGCCATCTAAACCGTTGACCATTTTCTCCTTCCTGGTGAATTTATGTGTAATTTCCTACACAAAGGCTTCACGTGGCCTCCAAAGGGAGGACTCCTCCGCCCA
Organism: Anabrus simplex; assembly: GCF_040414725.1. Lineage (NCBI taxonomy): Eukaryota > Metazoa > Arthropoda > Insecta > Orthoptera > Tettigoniidae > Anabrus > Anabrus simplex. The sequence continues at coordinate 262,167,154 of NC_090266.1, read as the reverse complement.
TAGCCGTTGGCCCCCCTCCTTTGAGTGTCAAGTTTGGTTATGGCCGCTTGACCCTCAGCCAGACAGTTGCAGGTACTGTCCTGTATGGTAGCAGGATGATTCTGAACTGAATATTTTGTTATATTTGGGCAGTTTTGTTCAACTTGTGGTGTTGTTTTTACAAGGTACACGTTACCTGTGTCGAGTTTCAAACACAGGATTTCCAGGTGGTCATCATCAATCATCATCATCAATGTTCCACTCCTGTCGCCTGGGTGTGGTTAACCAGCCTCCTCCACTCCTTTGTCCTTCCACTTTTCCTGCTCCATTACTTCTGCCACATCCAATACAGCTTCTCTAATTCCTTCCAAATCTGATCCATTCACCTTCTTGGTTTTCCAACTGGTCTCCTTCCCCTTAACTTCTCTTTCCAATTCCCTTCTTGGTACCCGTTCCTTTCCCATTCTTTTTGCATGTCCGAACCATCTGTCTTGCTTTCTGTGTCTTTTGTACTAATGGTTCTATATTTAGCTCTTCTCTGATTTTAATATTTTGAATTCTATCTCTTCTTGTCTTTTTAACCGATGTTGTTAAAAATTTCATTTCTACTGCTTGGATCTTACTATCTTCTCTGTTATTAGTTACCAATGTTTCTAGTCCGTATGTTACAATTGGTATGAAATACTGTTTATATAATGTTAATTTCGTTCTCTTGGGTACTTTGTCATCCCATAAACGCTCTTTGACTTGATGATAAAATGTTGTAGCTTTACTTAGTCTGTTATTAATTTCAGGGTTGATTTCATTACTTCCATTAATAATGCTACCCAGATATGTAAACTGTTCTACATTCTCTATCCGTTTTCCGTCTATGTTCACTTGGCTTCTCTTTTTCTCTTTTCCACAGTGCATGACTACAGTTTTCTTTTTACTAATTACCATTCCAAACTTCTTCAGATTTTCATTCCAAATGTCCAGTCTCTTTTGTACTTACTTTTCTTCCTTTCCCCAAAGACCACATCATCTGCAAATACCAAAGCATTCACTTCATCACTACTGATACTCTGTTTTACATGTTTTATGATTTCATCCATCAATATAATAAACAATAATGGTGACAGTGCACTTCCTTGCTTGAGACCTTTTTTTGTATAAAATGTTTGTCACCACTCCCCATTTGTACACTGCTTTTACTCTCATGATACAACATTTTTATCTTGTTAATTTTGTTAATTAATGATTTGGGTACATTTCTTTTCAGTAGGCATACCCATACATGTTTTCTCTTACCTGTATCATAAGCTTATTCCAAATCCGAAAATATGAAGATGATTTCCTTGTTCCTTTCCAGATGTTCCATTATTGTTCGCACTGTAAATATCAATTTCTTATAATTTTGTTAATTACCATCTATTCAATACAATAAAACGTAATAAAAACTTACATATTTATTAAGTTGTTGATATGGTACATGTTTCGCTCCTTTTTTGTGAGCATCATCAGCCAATTATTATTTACTTAAGGTTATATAAGATCATGAATCTATTCTACTGGATTAAGATTATGCTTGTAAACCTGATTGACAAATCTTATAATATTTTACAAGTCATATAACAGTAAAATTATGTCTTTAAGTTAAAACATATTTGTCTAAAATTTATCTAAGTCTAACATTTTTATTGACGAAACTCATCTGGTGAACATCCTTTAAAATTATTTTAGAAAACCTTTAGAGATCTGGCTAATTGTATTGATTCATTGTTGCTTGACTTGTATGATTGTCATTGAAACTTTGTTAACTATATTAACAATTTTCTGCAGTTGATAATAGCCTATGTTATGAACATTTAACTTGTTCTCGATGTTGCTGGAGTAACATTTGTACAAAATGTATTGGCATTAATTTTATGTTGTCAATACGAGAATATTGTTCATGAAAAAACTTGTTGGTGAATAAACACTTTCTAATGTGATGTAGAATTTGAATTGTCTGATATGTTCCAAATTGGGCTTGTTGGTATATTTTTCTTTCTGCTGTGTAATTGTCTAGTGTTACTCCTAGCCTCTTGAGAACTACTTGTTGTTCTGTTTGCACTCCTTGTATTATAATGATTGGCTGATGATGCTCACGAAAAAGGAGCGGAACATGTACCATATCAACAACTTAATAAATATGTATGTTTTTATTGTATTGAATAGGTGGTAATTAACAAAATTATAAGAATTTGTATCACAAGTAGATCTTCAATAGGACAAAAAATGAAATTTATAACCTGCACTGTAAATATCAAGTCTATTGTTGATCTATTCTGTCTAAAGCCATATTGTTCTTCCTCTAACTGTGTTTCTATTATATCCCTTGGTTTTTGTCTGAATTTCTCCATTTTTAGCCCATATTCTGATAGGGTTATACCTCTATAGTTTTCACATCTTCCCATTTCCTTTCTTGAACGATGGTACAATGCTTCCTTTCATTCTTCCATATGGCATTGAGGGCTCGGTATAGCCACTGCAGTCCAATGCTTCCTGCTGCCGTAATCATATCAGCATTGAATTAGTCTTTTCCACTTGCTTTACCTTTGGTCATTGCTTTCACTGCCCTTTCAAGTTTCAACCATGTTACTGGGTTCTCTTCTTTTTCTCCATCTATCATTTCCATTTTCTTATCTCATTCTTCATCTGAGCAGTCATCCTCATTATAAAGTTTTTCAAAATACTTTGCCATCACCTTCTGAAGACCCTTTTCATCATGTACTATCGATCCATCTTCTCTCTCTAATGCCTTGATTTTTTCTTGATTTATTCTTTTCGATTTTATTACTCTGTATAATAGTTTCTGATTTCCTCGACTATCTTGCTCAATTTTGTTGGCAAACTCTCCCCAGCATTTCTCCTTTTCTTCCTTGATACTCCTCTTTACTTGTAGTTTCGATGTTTTCTGGACTCCTTGTTGGAGTGGCCCCATCACTTGTTGGCAGCAGCTCTAAAATGCCTTTGGGCGTAGCTAACCCATTGTAATAACAGCCTAAAAATGAGCGCATATATGGTGCAACCTCAGAAAATGCTAGGACGTCCCCTACAGGCGATGCGCAGTTCTTCAGATACTAGGGGAGCTGTGAGAGGTGAGCGACCAATATCACAATATATCTGAATTAGGGTAGTCATCATCCTAACACTAACATACAAGACCGAAGTGCTGATGGAGTTCATGGAGGTCATAGTCTTGGTCATAGTGAAAGTAAATGTAAGAGAAGAGAGGAAATAAAAGTGGAGGAAGGTTACTTGCTGTTTTACAGTGGAGGACAGGATGCAGTAAACAAATTAGGAATGATCATTAGAAAGTATATGCTGGAATATGTGGAAGAAGCGAAGAAAATAATGACAGAATTATCGTAGCAAAGATAGAGACAGGAACATGAGATCTATTCTAAGTATGTGCTCCACAAACTGGAAATAAAGAAGAGAATAGAGAACACTTCTTTGAAGTGGAGAAATATATAGAAGAAAAGGAAGTAATTATAATTAGAGAAACACGACTAAGGGATTGGACTTCAGCTATCATCCACCCGCTGCACAAGAAAGGAGACAAGTTAGACCCTAACAACTATAGAGGGGTCTCTCTCCTATCAGTGACGTACAAAATCTTCTCCAAAGCATTGCTTAAAAGAGTGGAGGCACAATTAGATTCCTGCATAGGAAAGTACCGAGCTGGATTTAGGAAGTCAAGATCATGCACAGAGCAGATTCTGAACCTCAAAACTATCTTTACCTACAAAAACGTCAGCACCTCACCCTATATAGCAATTTTCGTTGACTTCCAGAAGGCTTACAACTCGGTAGACAGACAGTCCCTCTTTGAGACGTTGACTGAAATGGGACTGGATAAGATGACTTTGAATCTTGTGAAGGCTACTCTGACAAACACCATGTCCAAAGTCAAATTCAGAGGGGTATTATCAAAAAGCTTAGAGATCAAAACAGGTGTTAGACAGGGAGATGGTTTGTCCCCTATCCTGTTTAAATGTCTGCTGGAGAAGGTCATTCGGGAATGGACGAAAACACTAGCTGACAACTCTGGATTAAAAATCGGCTACAAAAAAGACAAATTAACAGTTACTTGCTTAGCCTTTGCAGATGACCTCACCCTCTTAGCTTCAAGTATGGAAGAAGCTACGTTCCAGCTATCCTCCCTAGAACACATAGCAGCTAAAGCAGGGCTAAAGATCGCTGTCAATAAAACAGAATTTCTGACAAACATAAGAGAAGCACCCAACTTCATTTCTTTGGGGGACAAAATAATACACAAGGCCAACTCATTCAAATATTTTGGAGAGTGGATAACCCCAAATGTTAATGAGGATCTTGCAATGGAGAGTAGATGCACTAAATTAGAAAGAGCTTATCATCTTTGTAAGAACATATACAAGTCTAAATCCCTCTCCTTGAATCTTAAACTTAGACACTACAACACCGTAGTAAGACCATCTGTACTGTACGCCTCAGAATGCCTAAACATGACCCGGAAAGGACAACTCAGAAAACTAGAACTGAAAGAGCGAAAGATCCTCAGAAGGATTATGGGTCCCATTAAAGAAGGAGATGGCTACAGAATCAGGCACAACAAGGAACTGTACAGTAAAATAGAGAGCATTACAACAGCTATGAGGAAGAGAAGACTAATCTTCTATGGTCATGTAGTCAGGATGGACAGCCAGAGACTCACTTCAAGAATCTTCAACACTGTATCTAGAGGGAAAGCAACAAATGCCAAATGGATGAATTTAGTACGGAAAGACCTACAATACCTAAACATTGATCACATTGACATTTACAACCGAGATAAATTCAGAAAGTTAGTCAAGACATCTGACTCTCTCCAGTCACTAACAACTAAATCACTGCGTCCAGGAGTAGGAGTGAAATGGACTCAAGAAAGAAAAGACATCCATAGCGCTAGAATGAAAGAATACTGGGCTAAGAGGAAGAAAAGAGCTCACCAGAGTTAAGAACCACGTGGTCCATCGTAGGCCTAAACAAAGAAGAAGAAGAAGAATTTGAGATCTGAATACACAAGTGGGAAGAGAGAGACTGGGAAGAGATGAGGATGATGCTTGTTGTTTAAAGGGGCTTAACATCTAGGTGATTGGCCCTAAAGGGAAGATATTTTGGGGCCATGTGGATATGGCAACAAAGAATCAAGGAGGAGATACGTTAATGGACTTTTGCCAGAGGAACCAACTTTTAACATGAAGAACATGGTCCAGGAAGAAAAATTGCCAGAAGATGACCAGGTATCTATGGAGAGACAGAAGAATGAAGATGATTATTGATTGATTAGATTGATAAGATCTTATGGATGTTTCAGCTATGCGTGAGGAAGCCTTTGGGGGTGGCAGTAGAGCAGTGATATAGCAAAGTTGAAAGTAGGCAAGGTCACAAAACTACAAGATAAAAGAGAAAGAAAGATTAGGATCTGGAGATTGAAGGAAAAGATGGTTTGGTTCAGGAAGATTTTAGGACAGAATTACAAAAACTGATACCAAGGACAGAGATTAGCCATGCTGAACAGGAATGGAATAATTTTAAGAGTTTATTTCTAAGGTGTGCAGAGAAATCCTGCCATAGCCATATACAGTATTGTACCAAAATTGTGTGTGCATATGTGCAGAAATTGTGACAGCAGCTACAGTATCCTTGCGGTGGGCAACTGTCTTCCCCCTTTACTAGTACGTGTCACTCACAATGACTACTATTCTGAGGGCTTAATAAAGGCCTTTCTGCTTCCTTCACAATCCTAGCTTTTTTTCTATCCCACCATCGGCGAGACACTTATCTGACCGGGCGAGTAGGCCGTGCGTGTAGAGGCGCGCGGCTGTGAGCTTGCATCCGGGAGATAGTAGGTTCGAATCCCACTATCGGCAGCCCTGAAGATGGTTTTCCGTGGTTTCCCATTTTCACACCAGGCAAATGCTGGGGCTGAACCTTAATTAAGGCCACGGCCGCTTCCTTCCAACTCCTAGGCCTTTCCTATCCCATCGTTGCCATAAGACCTAACTGTGTCGGTGCGACGTAAAGCCCCTAGCAAAAAAAAAAAAAAAAAAGAAACACTTATCTGAGTTAGTGCAGTGTTAAACCACTAGTAGAAAGAAAACAAATCAAAGTTTACAAAATTCATTTTCAGTACGAGTTTTGCACTTAACATGCCTGAAGCACCAGCTGTTAAGAGTAATAGGCTATATTAACAAAGTTCTGCCAACAACTGCATACTGTTGCAGAATTATGAACTGTTAAGCATGATAACCAACAGATTCTCAACTATCATCTTTTTATATTGCATTATTTGTATGCTCATCTTTCTTCCCATTTTTAAAACCACCCATTAATTCTTTATATGTCCGGCTCCATGGCTGAATGGTTAGCATGCTAGCCTTTAGTCACAGGGGTCCCGGGTTCGGTTCCCGGCAGGGTCGGGAATTTAACCATCATTGGTTAATTTCGCTGGCACGGGGGCTGGGTGTATGTGTCGTCTTCATCATCATTTCATCCTCATTGCAATGCGCAGGTTGCCTACGGGAGTCAAACCAAAAGACCTGCACCTGGTGAGCCGAACTTGTCCTCGGACACTCCCAGCACTAAAAGCCATACGCCATTTAATTTCGATTCTTTATATTGAAATATCTTTTTAGTTTGTTTTTGACCAAAAATGCACCCTGTTTTAAAGATCCCAGTGCTCTTCAAATATTCAGGAAATTAAATCTTGTGGGGGTTCTGAGATCTTAAGAGCTGCCTTAGTCATTATGTAATCTTCCAAGCAATGTTCACTCTCAACTCAACATTAAAAGTTTATAGAAATAATTTCATTAGGGTTTACTTTCTGAAGTGTTGTATTTATTAATGTAATTTAAATAAGTAAGAATGTTTAAAATCTATACATTAGTAAATCCATTCCTAAACATACTGTAAATAGTTGTAAATAATTAATCGTATGCAATTAATATTCAAATACATTTCTCTGGGTTTGTGGATTACTTGCAGTATTATCCCTCAATGATTATATTATTTAGTAGGACTGATAACTACATTGTTTTGAGTCTTAAAACAGCAATCGCCACCACTATCCTCTAATGCATGCCTTCCATTTCAGTTTCATGTTTGCATATACACACCCGTCAACCTTACTAATTTTGTCTTCTGTCTAATTAGTTGCTGTACATTATTGTAATTAATTAGCTGCCAAAATTAATTTGAACAAGTATGTAATGTTGACTGACAGTGAAGCCCATCTTGTTATGCCATACTAGGCAGAGAAAGTGAAATGCTCTCTATAAGGCAAGAAATACTGGTAATCTATATCTGCATGACAAAAACATTGTAAATAGGAGGTGATATGCAAATCACTCGCCTGCTCTTGGCAGAAAGGGACCTACACCTTATAGTTATGGTTGTACTCGCGTGGTTCAATAGCTGATGTGGGCCCCTGTAGCATTCAGACGGACAGTCACTCGATGATGCATGGTGCCATAAATGTGCTGCATGTCATCTTGTGGTGGATTTATCCATTCCTTCTCCAACTGCATACAGAGTTTGGCACAGGTGATGCAATTTGCACATACCGTCCTACCTGGTCTCATGCTCTATTGGCGATAGATATGGTGACATCACAGGCCAAGATAGGGTTCCAGTACCCTGTAAAGTCTGTCAGACCATGGCTGTCGTATGTGATCAAGCGTTGTCGTGGTACAGAAATGGCAGAAATTGGGACTGGGGGATCTTGTGGACATATCGATGGGGTGTCTGTAAACACTTTACAAACACCAGGTAGGTTCTGGATTCATAACTTACGGCTGTCCACACCAAAACTCCAGCTGTAGGGCCCCTGTGTTCCACAGTATGTTCTGGATGGTTCTGCTGACTTTTGGAGCACAAAGTTCTTGTGGGTCCATTCTTACAATCTACACCGAAGTGTGACTCATCGAACAAGGCAATCCAATGTCATTCCTGCCTCTTGTTCTCGGCACCTCACAAGACGTGTTTGACGATGTATCGGTGTCTAAGGCAATCTGCACGGAGAACACTGTAGTTCACATTCATTCAGTCCCCTCTGGATAGTACTCTGGAATGCAAGTGCTGCTAGAAGTGGCCTCGGAAGATCACACGATCTGTATGAATATTGTGCTTGGAACTGTTGTGGCTTGTCACTTGATGTGCTAGTCTTCACGATCTGTGATGGGACGATGCTTGCCTGAACCTTGCCTGCATGATGTACAACATTCATTTGTCCACAGTGCACTACATTGGGTTTATGGCCTACACAACAGCCTATATACAAAGCCAACCAGTTACCCTTACATAAGCACACTATACAGCCTCATTCAAAAGGTTATAGATGTTTATATTACTCTTGCAGCCATTGACTAGGCCTCCTGTACGGTCACACATACTCTATAGCAGTGTCATTTGTGCCCTTGCAGCTTGTGCAGCGGGGCAGGCTGAGTGGCTCAGACGGTTGAGGCACTGGCCCTCTGACCCCAACGTGGCAGTTTGATCGTGGCTCAGTCCAGTTGTATTTGAAGGTGCTCAGATATGATAGCCTCATGTCGGTAGATTTACTGGCGCATAAAAGAATTCCTGTGGGACAAAGGTCCGGCTTCTCTGCATCTCCGAAAACCGTCAAAAGTAGTTAGTGGGACATAAAAACAGTTATTATTATTATTAGCTTGTGCAGCGGTGTTGTTTTTCCTCTTACGTGACAAGTAGAGTCCTCTGTCATGTGCTCCTGTGATGTTATTCATACATCTCTAAGGTCACACACACATCTCTTTGGGATCTACGTTTGAGCAGCATTTTTATTCCCCCTGGTTTATTATTTTCTGGTTGTTTCTCTGTCCAGTAACATATTAACTATTAGTCCACGATAGATAAGAAAATTGAAAGTACGAAGATGAATACTGACTCAGTACGACATAATAAAGTTGTGCAGAATGTCCTTGCTTAGTCACCTGGTGGACCTACATCATACCTTGACTTGAGATGGTGTCACCTCTGCAGAGCTCTTACACAGATGTTTGAGTGTAGTTTTGTCTGTAAGCGTACTAAGTTTTCTTTGCTACATTTGTGTGTGACATGAATGTATTTCTACTGGGCGAGTTGGCCGTGCAGTTAGGGCCACGCAGCTGTGAGCTTGCATGCGGGAGATAGTGGGTTCGAACCCCTGTTGGCAGCCTTGAAGATGGTTTTCCATAGTTTCCCATTTTCACACCAGGCAAATGCTGGGGATGTACCTTAATTAAAGCCATGCCCACTTCCTTCCCACTCCTAGGCCTTTCGTCTCCCTTCTTCGCCATAAGACCTGTCTGTGTCAGTGCGACGGAAAGCAAATTGTAAAAAAAAAAATAATAATAATTTAAAAAATGTGTATTTTCATTGCTAATTGACACTTATTATTTAAAGCGCATATGCATTGTGAATATCCAAGTAAAATTCAAATTTATTGTTGCAGCCCAGTAATCACTCCGTTAGTTCCAGCTGCCATTCCCAACATTCCGTTCCACCTTCATTTTACTCGAGGTGGTGCAGATGGAGTTGAAGATCTTATCAATTACAAATTTTCAACACATGATGTTGTGTGCCTGATCTGTTGCTCTGTTGTTGGGGCATGGTATTTATTAAAAAAAGTAAGTATTATCACAGGAAAAGTACTTACTTATTTCAATTCTGTTATGCAAGTGGAATACTGTTCTGTTGGATTTTGATATGAACATGATGGAGAGTCCAAGATGGCCAGCATCCTTGAAAACAGAGTTACTTATGAACTATCCGGGAATTTGTGCATGCCTTGACATTCTTGGGAATGTGTAGGAGATCAGAGAAATCAGGAAGATAATATTAAGCCATTTTTTTTTCCATTTTTTGACATTTTTAAGAATATCTGAGGCGTTCAGAAGCCAAGCCGACTAACTCCATGAAACACAAATGTTCAGTACAAGCAGTTGAAGTTATTGATCTGTAAAATACTCAATTTATTTTTCAGCATATTTACAATACACTCATTTATATTCTGACAATTAAGGTTATGTATTCAGCACTTTATAAATATATAAAAACATTTCAATGTCTCTGTCCCCCCCTTAAGAAGCCACTTTCTATGGAGTTAGTCACATTGCCAACTGAAAGTTTTGACACAATATTCTGAGTGGTATGTATACAAGTCATTTTATTTAACAAATATGCACAAACAAAACCCTTTTACATGAACAATGAACTAGTATTATTGTAAGTCATTAAGTAGTACTTAAAATACACATAAAGAGTGCCTAAAATACAAATACGTTATTCGTTGCCTCTATTCTGCATACATGATGCAGTCGTCATCACTGACAGGTTCATCTCTTGCAGTCTTCAAGTTTTTATAGTAGTGATGATGAATAGGAGGTATAAACTTCAAGAGGTCCATTACATCCTTCTTTTTTGCCATGGAGATCAGTCTGGATGTGCTATAAAGAAGATCTTGTGGAACATTAGCTAGGCTTTCTAAAGGACGTCCGTTTCCATTTTTCCTGTGGATATTAATTTTTCCAAAAGGCATTTCTGTGAAGAAAGTAGTTTTAAATTTGATAGTGAATGGTTCAGCCTTCTCAATCCTGATCCATCTCGTCAGCCAGTTAACTGTTTCACCCTCGACACTTTGTTTCCTGTTGGTGATACTTTTCCAAGTTTTCCATTGAATACAAGTTTTCATGGTTCATTTCTGTGAGGATACATTTGTTTTCCTGCAGCCAAGAATATCATACCAGTCCCTTGGAGAATAAATGTGGCTACAAGTTTTTGCTCTTTTTTCAATAAAGGAAAAATCTGAATCATTTGGAAGGTAACTATGTCCTGGCACAAGGAACTTTAAGTCGATATTTTCAGTGTTACCGCCCTGCTTTTACAGGTACTTCATAAGAGCGAGAACAACTTTGATGTTGCGGTTTTGACCTCTGCATGAGTCAGAATACATGACAATATGTTTGGCATTCTTGCCATGGACAGTCAGATGTTTTGTTAGACAAGAGCTTATTTCTTGCGCACCTCTCGAACCCTCGGTTTCGGGCCATACATACATGTAAGCTTTGTTGTCATTAAAAGCATGAACACCGAAATTGTAGACATACATGTTACGTTTGTAATAAGATACAGATGTTGACAGTTTTGGGAAAGCTAAAGCCTTCTGTAGATCAAACGTTAACACACAGTAATCCATAGAGCACCTGCTCTGGTCTTCTTTTAAACATTCTCTGACCTTTTGCTCCTTTCTCAGATGCAGCTCCTTCTCAGTTTCTATGACCTTCCTTTCATCTTCATTATTTGTCAGTAAAAATCTATTTTGGAAACTGTCGCACACTTGGCATGTGTCTTTCATCGGCGGCTTAAAATGCAGATTGAAGTTAGTTGAAAATACATGGTAGTACATTTTTTCTTTAACACAAGTTTTTTTTGGTTTTCGCCACACCACAACACATATAAATCGTACATTTTCTTTATAGTAAGGTCGGGGTGCAAATATTTTCTATTAGGGCTGTGTGCTCTCGTGTAGTGGATGAAGTAAGCAGGAAATGAGTTTATGTGGTTTACAGCATCAGAAATGTCAACTTTATTTCCTGGGGTTGGCTTTTCCCTTCCATCTATCCTACAGCTTACGTCATCCTTAATGCTGCAGTTATGAATTCGTCCATCAGACACTTGAAAGGTTTGCCTTAAGTAGGTTTTACAAACCTGAATATCACTGTTCTTGATTCAAAGAAAAATTTGAAAAGTGTGGTTTCTTGGACGTCTAGACTGATCAGTAGGTCGACGTCGCATAATACTTTTTGATTTGATACACCCATTGAGAAATATGTTTTGCTCAGTCTGATTAGTTAAACTGTAAAATGAGTTAAAAAGGGTTTTCCTCTCATCTGTTGATATTTTGTCGTTGCACACTTACACTGTTTATCACTAAAGACTTTTGCGTTGACTGTCTTGCCAGATCTGGTTTTATACTCTTCACCAGAAAGTCTATTTTTCTTCTGAAGTGTCCTCTTCCAGTTATCAGGGTTTCTTGTACGTTTACGGCCTCTAATTGGCTCCGACCTAGGCCTAACCTCAACATCTGAAAGAGCCGAGTCACTGTGTGGCTCAATTAAAACATTATCATCATTCAGTTGGTGAACTTCATTAGAGCCTAAATTATTTAAACTGTCTCGTTTTTTACCTAATTGACATGAAGAATGATCAGAATTTACATCTAAATCTGAACCGGGTACAAAGTCTGGATCAGAGTCCGAGTTATTACAAGAAACATCACTTTCACTGCTGTGGTCATACATTGTAGGTGGTTTCTTGACTGAAATCAAAAAGAAAACATAATAAATAACACACACAAATACTGTAAAGCTGGAAAACACAAAACAGTAGCAAAATGGTCACCTTAAGTCAGTCAGTCAGTCATATTTCTTGCATCAGTTAAACGTCACCTGATGTGCACTGGTTCACCCGCCATGGAGCTGTGGAGTTAATCACTTTGGCCACTGAAACCACTGGTAAAATGTTCAGTTGCCAGAACAGTTAGCGCATTCTGGCGGTGAAATATTAAACTGTGGAGTTAGTTGTTTTGGCCACTGACAGATATTCAGTGATGCTACCCAACCATGTTATTACTTGCAATTGTGAAAATTTTGGAGTTAGTCGGCTTGGCTTCTGAACGCCTCATCTATACTACCGGAACAGGAATAGTTAAATTAATGAAGGCAAATTAAATATGTTAGGTTGTCTTCACGAAAGAAAAGAAAAAAGGCCAGGCCTTAAAACATAGTGCAGGAGGGGGGAAACTCAACACTAAGAAGGAAGATAGAAATGAAAGGATTTAATTAAAGAGAATATGATTCATATCTTTTATTAATAAATAGGTAGATGGGTAGATAGATATGCCATATATTTAGAGTCCGTACATACACAAAAAGAACTGATCATTTCTCAGGTTGTGTCTTTTAATTAGTCTTAGATATATAATATTACAAATTTTTGAAACTACAAAATATAAAATGGGTCATAAATACAAAATGGACATTTTTGTTAACAGATAGTGAAATGTGTGTCATGAAATTTGTTTTTTTTTCTGTGTATAATATATATTTTGATTTGTGCACAGATCTGATGTGCTTCCACACAGGTATTGAAAGACATCAACTGGCATTCAGGTCTAGCGAAGTACCCAGACTTAACATTAGATAACGGATCTTTTCTTCCATTTTCTTGTCTTAACCTATCACACCCACTCCTTTACCTCACAACAGCATCTGCTAGTCAATAATGACCACTACCATTCTTGTTCTGTTCTCCTCTGATGAAGGCTGCAGCCAAATATTTCCAACCCATGTTTTTTAAAAATGTTTGTGTGTTTGTATTCTCTATCCACGCATTCTTCTGTGGTAATCTATAACACAGTCAAAACTGAGAAGAAATGGCTTTCACTGTAACCAACTTACATGGCAAGTCGTTGCGCTCCATCGTATATAAATCTTGCGTAACAAACTATTAATTGTGTACCGGTTTTAAGTGAAGTATCACACAAAGGTAATTTACTTACAGAAAATAGAGACTCAAATTAGAAGAGCCACAAAAAATGCTTCCACACTGTAGGGTTCTTAAGCTTTCTAAAGGATTTTGTCATTTAAAGCTATTTTTTAAAAACATGAGTTTTTTATCATTAGTCATGCATGATATTTCAAAAACTAATTGCAAGATTCACACCAAGTTTAGCAAATCTCTCCAATTTTAACTTTTCTCAACTAGAAATGATTACATTTAATTTATTTTAAACCTGGTGAGTTTACAGACAAAATCCCAACGACTTTCTAATGAGTAATTTTTTTTTTTTTTTTTTTTTTTTGCGTGATTGTATTTATTAATCTCGTGGTCATTCACCTGTAAAATAAGCCTCTGTGTTCCAAGAGAGTGAAAAATTGACAGTTAATTCATCACTTATCATTTATCACTGATCTGCATTTAGGGATGTCATCCACAGTTTCCCTATCAGTTGTTTACCTGGTCGTTATCTTAAATGATTTCAAAGAACTTGGAAATTTATCGAATATCACCCTTGGTAAATTATTCCTTTTCCGGGGTTACCTGTGGAGCAGAAAGAGGTTAAAGAAGGTGCTGGGGTGAATGGGTCTAACTACAGTATCAAGAATTGATTTAAAACTTTAACAAAGGTTATATTTCTTTTAGGACCTCAAACTTAAATTTTTTTCGTAACTATGAAACATCAAGTACAATGATAAACTTGAAACAAGACAAGGAAAAATCCAAAATTAGTGAACTTTACAAATCCTGGGTTTCAAGCCCCTCGCTTTACAGTTTGAGCTCCCAGCTCAAATTTACAAAAGAGCACAAATGTATTCAAGGGCAGAAATCCCCTAATTCATGGAGCACTTGCTCCCAAAATACCATTTCTAGCCTTCTAGAGGCACTTATTAATCTTACAAAAACTTTGAAAAAGAGCTAACAGGCTTTCAGTTTTCCAAGCCTACTCAAGGCAATCACTGGCCTCTCAAGGCACAACTTACTATTTGAAAAATGATTTTATACAGGGGTATGGAAAAGAACAGGTTAAATAACTGGCCCAAACACAAAAGGAATAGAGGCATACACCGCGCTCCAAGACAATGAAAACCTAAAGGGCTCTAGGCCGATGAAACAGGGGCTATTCCCAAATTACTGAGGTAACTCGCATAGAAATTACTTTAACACATTACAGAAGGAAAAACAGTTACAAAACGTAGTCACCTCAAACCAAGATGAAGGGGAGCTCGAGAGGGTACGTCACTCTCTATCCCAGATTTACAGTTAAAGATTTTATGAAAGTTTACATTAGCCGGAAGAAAGTTACATTTTAGAAACGTAGGTTACATGGTTAAAGATTTGGACCTTTCCCTCGGATTAAACTGCGGAGTTAGCAAAAAAGAATAAATTTATGTGGCCATTACCTTGTAGATGTTCTAGCAGCCGTCAAAAGAGGCCGCCCGCCTCCTGCTTAACACACACACTCAGAAAGACGACGATCAATTGGCCAAGAAACGTGAAAAGCCACAGTTTATAAACCCTCAGGGAAGGTTCGAGATCATTCAAGACTAAACTAGCCACTCCCTCTGAATTTTATTGGTTGAGTTCAAAAGTAACACTCAGAATCGAACAAGAAGCCTGTGATAGGATGAAAATTAATTACAGAAAATTTTCATTGGCCAGATTCAAAACTGGCGGAAAGGAAAAGGAAATATTGCCAACCCAAAAATAAATGAACATCAGTAAGGTACAAAAACCTAGAAATACAAAACTTCTTTAAATTATAAGTTCTTTCAGTTTGCACCAGGGTGCATGATCGTAGTTTTCGGTAGTGTCATCTGTGGAAGAATGTCCAAACTTCTTGATGAATATCTAAACAAAACAAGGAGAAATTCACTCAGTTTAGGAAACTGCACAATAACAAAATTACATAATATTTCAGTGGTGACTTCTGATTAAAGTTCTAAGTTCCAGTTGTATTAGTTTCCACTTTAGTTCGATAGAGGGGTTCATTTAGGTGCTAATTTTGAATGCGCTGCGTTGAGGTGTACCTCCCGGTACAATTCCAATCCCTAATTCCTCTTCCTATAAACAGATATTTACCCCAATTTGTCCTCTTGAATTCTAAATCTATGTTCGTATGATGATCTTGCAGATGATTGATTAATTGATCTATCTTTCCTACTTTAAAAACTCCATTCAAGCTTATTTGTCTACCAATGTCATTCCATGCGCTCTCTCTGCCAACAGCTCAGAACATGCAGCTTGGCTGAGCTGCTCGTCTCCTTACCCCCTTGCCTCCCCAGCCCAATGTTTTTAAATATTTTTGTAACACTACTCTTTTGTTGGTAGCCGGGCTGATTGGCTCAGACAGTTGAGGCTCTCCCCTTCTGACACCAACTTGGCAGGTTCGATCCTGGATCAGTCCAGTGGTATTTGAAGGTGCTCAAATACGCCAGCCGCGTGTATGTAGCTTCACAATTAAGTATTTATTTATTTTCCACCTAGTCGATACAATGATTGCTTAAGGCAATTTTAAAGGTCAAAAGTGGTACATGTTTCGTATATTATCAACATCTTCAGTCACATAACACTGTTTAGATGAAAAATATATAAAATTGACAAAGTAATGCTTACTTTGTCAATTTTATATATTTGACTTCTATTGAAGTGCGATACGGACCATGAAACTGATTTTATGTATGTAGCTTTACAGGCACGTAAGAGAACTCCTGCGGGACTAAATTCTGGCACCTCGACATGTTCGAAAACCGTTTAAGTAGTGGGACGTAAAGTAAATAACATTATTATTATTGTTGTTGTTGCTGTTGGTAATCATGGAGAACAATTAGTGCTGCTTTCCTTTGGATCTTTTTCAGTTCTCGAATCAAGTATTTCTGGTGTGCGTCCCATACACCGAAACCATACTCTAATTGAGGTTTTACGAGTGACTTACATGCCATCTCCTTCACATCCTTACTGCAATCCCTAAATACTGTCATAACCACATGAAGAAATTTGAAACCTTCATTTACAGTCCTGTTATAAGGTTTACTCCAATGCATCCAACACCCAGGAGACTTTTCCTTGTGGTGAAATTTAAGCCTGATTTTGCACTCTGTTTACAGTCATACCCTTGTCTGCTGTCCATCTCACAGTATTGTTCAAGTCCTTTTGCAGTCTCTCACAATCGTGTATTATATGTTACCCTATACAGTATAAAATCTTCAGCGAACAGTATTTTCTGTGATTCCAGTTCTTTACTCATATCATTTATACAGTCAAATCTCTCTTCTGCAGACACTGTTGGTTCCGAGGAAAAATGTCCGTTATGAGAAGTGTCCGCTGAAACAAGTTTTGTAAAATATAATCAAACATTTTAACAGCAAAGAACATCCACCTTAAACATAAGTGTATATATCTCTATTTTGATTAATTTAATTCATTTGCTTAAATATTTCTGTGGGAGATATTAAGTGATTTTCAATACTTCACGAACATTACAGCTTTGTGAAGTAACCATTAAGCTTTATATGCATAAATTTAGCACGTTTTCTTAACTGCAATATTCTCAAAAAAGGGGAATGAGGTTTGCTAATTGGTTCCATCGTGTTATCACCGCACTCACAGTCCAGTGTGACACACAAATTCTTCATCTGTTTAAGTATATATTGTCCCTGCTTCACTGACTATTATTGTCACTTTTCGTTCCTGATTTGGGCCCTGTAGAATGAAAACATCATTTATTCAAAATGCTCTTGTACGACTAGTGAAGGCTGATGGCTGTAGCTAGAAATACAGTATATACAAAATGCGGTGAATTAAAGCTGAAAATCTAGGTTAAAGAATTAAAAACCGTTTATCATGAGAAGATAATGAAGACGATACATGCAAAACACAATTGCTGTGTAACTTGATAACCCAGACAGATTACTGTAAAATGCTTCCTGAAGTTGCGACTGCCAGTCGCCCTCAAGATACTCACAGCAATCCTCTTCATCAGCATCAATATCATACGTCAGTCTGGCTGTTGTAGCTAAATTCATTTTGTACCTCTATCTCTGCTTGTTCTTCAGCTGTAGAAATAGTGACGCTGCATTTTGCAAAGCATTTCCTGATTGTGGTTTCACAGATTTCATTCCAGGCTGCCCTTGTCCACGAAACTGCACCACCAACGTTCATCATCTTCGAATCGAAAACTAAACTGAATGTGCTTCACCCATGTGTGACACTAACGGCCGTAAAACCCTCTTTAGATAGCCTAATTTGAATGTTTGAATGATTACTTGATCCAATGGCTGAAGATGAGAAGTGGTATTGGTCAAAAGGAACAAGGGTTTTACATTTGAAAGCTGTATTTCTGGATGACACATATCATTATCTAACATCAAGATTACGTTACGGTTCCTGGCCTTCATTTTGGAGCAGTTCAAGGCTAGGAGCCAATTCTTGAATACTGCTTGTTGTATGTATGCTAACTTACACCTAACCCTGGTAAAATCTTCAGTTATTATGTTTAATACATTTTAATTATCTTTTATTAAATGTTTAGTACCTTTTAAATATGATTTCCCTGTAAATATGTATTGTAAATTTGTATAACCGCAAAATCTGTTCATTCAAAAACTGTAGACAGCTCTGTGATATTTGTATATTGGGGTATATTCCACTATCCTTCAGATACATATGGAGATTTCTGGAAACATACTGTGATATTTTATTATCCGGATAGGAATTATGTACACTTCTTCACTATGGGTTTTGGTATTGTAGTCAAATACTTGAGTTTAACCTTCACTGGAGTACTCCAATTGATTGGCCATTCAACACATTGTTCCTTGAACATTCAGGTATGTTCCATTGAGGGCGCTGCAAGAACATTTCCAGAAGTTACAGATTTTTCAACTATCTTTCGAACGGTGTATATCTCGAACTGTCGTCCGGGAAGGAGTCTTGCTTTGTGATGGTGAAGTGAATGATCAGTGTGGGGACTTATCTATACTCATCAGAATCAACTGTAAATTGCTTCAGTGTATGTTTATTTTCTTAAGTGTTGCAGTGTTGATAATATAATTGTGTAGCCATTAAGCAAACTGAGTTAGAATTGCGTGTTGTTATGGAATAGGCTCAGTGACAAAGAGGTTTTACAACCAAGAAGTGAACGTATCTCGTGTGGTATTTATTTCCACCATATAAGATTGCATTGTGAATGAAGTGCTGGCATCATCCATGCCTTTATATTTGCATGCCATTCAACACCAAAAACATTTAAATCCATGTTCTTAAAGGACCTGGGTCTCAAGAATTTATGGATTATTAGAGGAATTTCCTTTTCACAGAGTTCATTACAATAAAACATGATTGTGATTCTTTCTTTTGACATTTTTCCAACCTTGCAGCAAACAACCACCAGTCTTGTCAATGTTTTTCAGTTCATAACTCCTCAAGATGTCTGTTAACCTATCCTTCCATTCCGCTACTTCAGTCACAGACACATCACCACCTTCTCCAGAGACTGTTTTGAAACAAAATCCACCAGGTCTGAAGTGAAGTCCTAGAAGTCGCAATCTCACTTTCTTAAACTACTTCTTTTAGGGACATGTAAAGATACAAGACATAAACCACCTACAGCAAAAGATCATCGCTTCTGTGGCAACCATTATCCCAGACATATGCTGATCAGGACGTGGCAAAAGTTCACTTGCTGTTTCGATGTATGCCTTGTCACAAATGGGATGCATATAGAGCTGCACTAAATTGTATAATTAACTTGACAGTATTACCTTTCAAATCATGTATAACCAGGGTGCGAAATCGCGGGTGGGAAGGGAGGGATTTTCCTCCCACCGACGATTTTACCTCAAAGGTTCCCCCCTCCCAATAAAATTGCCCAGGGGGGGGGATTCTTTCATGATAATATTATGAGGAAAATGTAGAACACATATAATTTCTGGCTGAAATTAATGATTTTTACTGTACATACTTTTATGAAAACGTCAGCAATAATTCAAGTGACTGACAGACCTTCAGCAATAAAACAAAGCAGCAGTGGAAATCCGGACCTGCAGCCTATTATTCATGTTTCACTCTGACAAGTCCATCTGAAACCCGGGAAAAAATATAAATTACTTGAAGCTCTCCTCCTTTGTCATTTTGCTAAGTAGCTCGAGCCTACACCACTCCTGTACTTCTTGGAGAGGGTGTGTTTCCGGTAAGTAGCCAATAGGACAATATTCACTTAAGCAGTGTACAAACCGACAATTTGTTTTCAGTCAAGACTTAGCCCTGGTAGAGGAAGGTTTCGCTAATAAAGCAATAAATCGGGACAAATTGCGCCTCACCTGGTCTTTTGTAAGAAAACTGGTCTCTCAAAACTTCTCAGCTGATTGGAATAATTTCTAATGTTTATCATTCTCCTTATAACAACAAAATTCAAACAAAAAGATCTACAATTTACATTTGTCCGGGGGGGAGGGGGTAATTAAATTACAGGAGAAATTTCCCCCCTCCCCGGCGAAATACTGCCTGAAATGAACACTAGTAGTTAAGCCCTATGTCCTTTCCCCCCCACCATTTATTTCTGATTTAGCACCCTGTGTATAACAACTCATTATCCTTAATTTTTGATTTAATTAAAATATTTAACTTCAAAACCCCAGAGTTCTTTTATGGATACCTTTATATACCGGGTAGTCCACCAGCCTCTTGCGATCCAGTTTTGTGGATCCCGTCACATTTACTACAATTCTGAAAGACGTCGGTCCCTCTCCCTAAACTGGCCTAATATAATGAGATGTGTGTTTATGGACTAGAAGACAGCAGGATTCTTCAGCGCCACTATTAATTCATTATGGGTACATCGAATTAACCCATAAAACGAGTACAGATACGCAAACACGTACATTAAAACAGGAGGTGGACACACAGACCGGTAGCACGGTACTTTATAGGCTGTGTCTCAGTAGCTCACATGGCAAGTGGGCAGGGAGAGATGTGATTGTGGACAGTGCTCGAGGTAGGAGGTTCGAATCCCATATAAGAATTTCTTTAACCAGTTGCCTGGGATCTGGTAAGGTTGCATATTTGATAGCTTCCAAGGACTGATTTGTATATTTGACCCTGTAAACGTCCATATGTATCGTTGCATTGTGTATGGTGCTGGGTTGGACGAGGATCAGGAGATGACGGTGTGTGGCCAGTTAGTTGCGTCATACATGTCCCAAGCTTTGTAGAACACAGGTAGGGCAAAGTATGCCCCATTGGAACGATCACAATGTGTGATGGTAGGTAAGCATGTAGCTGCGCAAACTCCCCTCCTTCGAAGCAATTCACAACACAAAAGTTTTATTCACTGCCTTGAGATGTGTTCCAGCGACAAGTATGTGGATATATTACTTATCTATAGAGAAGCTAGACAGAATGCATACCAGGCACAATACCTGTACCAAGAATACTATCTGGATAGACGACAACCGGCGGGCATGACATTTCGAAGTGTGGAAAGACGCCTGTGGGATACCGCATTCCTGGGAAGGACACTGCCTCTTCAAGATCATCCTGTGACGTCTGCTGATAATGAAGAGGTTGTATTTGATGCTATCCAGTGCAACCCTCATACTAGCACACGGGCCATTGCACAAGAGACGAACATGAGCCAAGCTTCTGTTATGCGGATATTGCGAGCCCACTGGCTTCACTCGTACCATCTGCACGTACACCACGAGCTCCATGGTCATGATTTTGATGCCCGGGTGGCGTTCTGTCAATGGATCCCACAGCATGTGAACACTGATCCTGCTTTTCTAGCGACTCTCTTGTTTACGGACGAAGCACGATTTCACAACAATGGAACCGTTAATTGCCATGATATGCATTACTGGAGTGTGGATAATCCATATTGGGTGCAATAGACAGCTTTTCAGATACAGTGGGGCGTGAATGTATGGTGTGGAATCGTGCGTGATCACCTCATCGGTGCCCATTTCTTTGAGAGCTATCTGTCCAGCCAACGCTATCTGCGGTTTCTCCAGGATGAACTACCACCGTTTTTTGGAACACTCCACGACGGCTGCAGGATGTCGTTTCAACATGACAGAGCTGCACCGCACGCGGCGGTGGTTATCCAGAACCATCTCCTTGCGACGTGTCCTGATAAATGGATAGGAAGGGGAGGACCTGTCCCCTGGCCCGCCAAATCGCCCGATCGGGATTTTTTTTGTGGGGCCATGTAAAACAACTCATGTATGCACAGGAGCCGGCCAGTCCTTGCCACCTTAGACAGCTCATCACCAAGACATGCCAGTTTGGCGAGAGATGTTGCAACGGGCCAGATGGTCCTTACATCGTTGCACGCAGCTCTGTATTGACCACGGAGGTCATTAGTTCGGGCAGGTGCTGCGTTAAATGACGTGGATAATGGAAATCCTGTCACATGTTTCCTAACCTCTATCAACCCAGCTCCATACCAACGGCCCTTTTCAGGGCCAAATAAACAAATACCGGTATTAAGTATACCTTGCCACATCCGAGGGAACTCGCTTAAAAAAATACGTACATGCGACGGGAATCTTCTCGCCCTCAAGTACTGTCAAGTACTATTTTTCCAGTCACAGATGTCTGTCCATTCCTCGACCGATAGTCCACAAGTTTCCAACATTTCAATGTTTTCAGGAATCCAGCCAAAATTAGGTGTTTTTTTTTTTTTTTTTACAGTTGGCTTTACGTTGCACCGAAACAGATAAGTCTTATGGCGATGATGGATAAGAAAGGGTCGGGAGTTGGAAGAAAGTGGCCGTAGCCTTAATTAAGGTACAGCTCCAGCATTTTCTTGGTTTGAAACTGGGAAACCATGAAAAATCATCTTCTGGGCTGCCAACAGTTGGGTTTGAACTCGCTACCTTCTCAATTGCAAGCTTACAGCTGTGTGCCCCTAACTGCACGGCCAACTAACTCGATTAAAATTAGATATGATGTGTCCAACATCACATGCAATTTTACAATTCTGCCAAGATATTTTGTGCATCCCTTACCGATACGGCTGATTTTGGAGGGAAATATTCAATAGTCTTAACATCTTGAAGGTGTACACTTAAGAAATTACTTGCCTTTATCCAAATGCCCCATCATGCTAATATGGGCTGTGAAGATATTGTCAGTTTTCATAATTTCTCCCTGTAAGCCTGCAAATGTAAGAGGGCCTTCACAAACACCGTCTTGATTGATGAAACAAGTTCATTGACTTGAGGGAAGTGATTTTTTTGTCTCTTGTGCAACTCCATGAATAGCATGGGCCATGGATGAGGTGGGAATACAATTGCTTATGAGCAGTTGCAGTCTTCAACATATAGGCAGTGTTGTGTGATCTGTTCATTCTAGAACTCTGCTGGCAGGTATGTATGGTTTCGATGCACTGTCCATACTCGGCCCTTTCACAACCATGTTTGCATTGTATCAGCTCAAAACATTCGTGGCTTCATCCAGAGCAATCCATTTTAATGGACTCCGCAGCATTATCATAGCAGGCATCAAGATATCCTTTGCAAATTGTAGACTGTAGTTCCTGATGAACTTCACAAAAACAGTAAATATCGAAAAGTGTGGTATTTTGGCACTTGAACTTTGTTCCTTGGCATGTTTGGTGCCATCTTGTGTTTACACATGACTTTATTGCACTCCCTTCGAGAAAAATCCTTTTGCGTTTGTGTTGATAGTCTACTTTTCTGCTGAATGAAATTTCTTATTTTTGTTGTAAAACGCCCTTTGTGAGAGCTCACTACCAATTCTCCATCGATAGTTAAGTAGAGGCTGTGGAAAGAAATCTTTGAGAAATGTGTGTTTGTATATATATATAGTATATATAATGTTATGTTGGAGTGGGAATATGAGTGAATCCAAAAATGGAGTCGGTCTCCTTCAGAGATTTCTGTGTACAGACTGATGTCACCTATGTGAATGATAGGATCATCCAGGTGCGATTATGAGATGGAAATGTGCATCACACTTTATTTCAAGTATATGTGCCTAAAACAGGATGTGCCACAGATGAGAGGGAAGAATTCCTTACTAAACTTGAACAATTAAGAGTGGAGAACACTGTAATTATGGGTGATCTGAATGCCCAAGTTGGTAAAGAGAGAGATGGTTGTGAAAACATCATTGGACCTCATTGATTTGGGAACAGAAACTCCAAAGGAGACAGCTTGATTGATTTCTGCATGCAAAAGTACTTCAGCATACAAAACACATGGTACCAGAAGAGGGAAAGTCATAAAATAACAAGATACAGTTGGAATGGAAAGCTCAAGACTACATCATCACCGATAGCAAAGTCGATCATACCTGCCAACTTTTATGGTTTATCCGTAAAATTTACGGAAATTGCAGCATTTTACGGCGTGGCAGTGTCATTTTACGACTTCGCAGGCAAAAATTTGAAACGTTAACTTTCGATTAATCGTTCCACTTACATACAATCGATTGTTTGCGTGGGTCGAAGGCAAGTCTACAATAGTCAGCAAGTCATTCTGTGATATGATTGGTATTTTTAACAGTGTGATGTTTGTGTCGTTATTGGAATTGAATTTAAAGCCAGGATAACAGTTCTTCCATGTGAATCTTAGGTGTCGACAGGCTCTGCTCCGCATATTCTTTGTTATGCTCCGTTCGCTTGTTGTGATTTAACTTATGTTTGACCACGTAAGTGGTTTTTTTTTTTTTTTTTTTTTTTTTTTTTTTTTTTTTTTTTCTTTTTTTTTTTTTTTTTCATGAAATTGGCGTTCCTTGAATGTTTTGGCCTTTTAAGGTTGATTTATTATAATGAAGTGTTTGAGTTTTTGTGTTATAACTTTGTGCTTCGCCGTTTCCTGTATTCGTTGGACTAAATTACATTTGTTCCAGTGACTGGGTATACCGCTATTAGCAAAGCCCATTAAATTGTAAAGAAGAAGAAGAAGAATTACATTTGTTCCACGTGTGTGTATGTTTTATCATGCGCATATTCGTTGTTCAGTAGATTAGCGTCTTGTTCATTTAATGGTTTAAGACTTCTTGTGCTTTGACATGTTTTAATAAAGTGTTTGACTGCCTTGAGTGTTTATCATTTTATGTAATGTTCAGTAATCCAGGTTCCTTCCGATGTTTAAGTTGACATCAAGACATTTGTTCTCGGACATTTTCATACGCTATATTCGTGTTGTAGTTTATCATGAATGAATCCAACAAGAAACAGTACTTGATTCAATATCAAAGAGTGATGATGAGTTAGTTATTGGCATTCAAGACTTCGAACATAGTGAATGATCTCCAGGATACAGATAAATCTCTTTGCTTTTCCTCAGTGAGATACTATTTTTGTACTGCCTATGACTACATCATGAACAAGTTTCCACTCAAGGAGGATGTGTTAAAGCATGCTCAAGTTGCTAGGTTAGACAAAATTGAAGATGCACAGTTTTCTTCCATTCGTTTTTTCTTGGAAAAGTTTCTTATCGTGTTATGCAAGGAAGAGAATGAAACTACGGATGAGGCGGTGAATGAGCTTCAGAGGCAGTTCATTGCTCTTCTGGTAGATGACACTTAGGTTGCAGATCAAGATGCTGCAAGTGATTCCAGTTGGGCACAAATATCAAGAATTCATAGAGCTGATGGACTTCTTAAGTATAACCGGTTTTCTAGAGTAATGCTCTCTATTCTCACCATACCCCATTGCAATGCAGAATGTGAATGTGTTTTCAGCCTTGTGAAGAGAAATAGAACAGGGCTCAGATCATCCATCTCCAGTGAATCTCTGGAGTCTATTTCTATTTTGAAGACCAGGAGTTCTGGTCCCTGTCATGACAAAACATTTTCTCAAGTCTTTTTTTGCAGGAAGCTGAAAAAAGGCCACAACTATGACTTGAAAGTTGAACTAGCATGTGATTTGCAGTGTGTGTTATATTATTTCTTACCAGTGTTACGTTAAACAAGTTTTATTGTGTAAAGCCTTTTTCAATTATAGCATATCTGCTTAATTTATCAAGGAAGTCCTGTTATGTATGCTTCAAACTAAAATTCACCACGCCTGCTGCTGTTTAACATGGATTTCTTCTTGATTGTTATGTTCATCTACAAATCATTGGCCTATAATATGAGTAGATATGATTTCATCGAAGTATCCTGTTTAAAGCATGAATTGTATTTTGTAGCCCAGGAATATTATTTTCATCAAGCCGTGGTATAATACCAATATAGTTGGTCCGTTATTGGACCAACTACGAGGGTAATCCCAAAAAATAAGGTCTCCTATTTTTTATAAATACAGAACTCTGTTCGTGTGGCTCTTGGTCACAATATTGTGATGTGTGTTTCCCGTGCTCGCATATAAACATGCGCACGCCACGCTGAGGCACGCAGTCTTGGCTTGACAGCCGTTGAGCATGGAGCTCCCGCTGGATGTTACCGCTAAGTGCATGGATGTCAAAAATGTTCATAAGTGGTGTAGAGAATTTGCAGCCGGTCAGACTGAAATTCACGACGAACAAAGGAGCGGGAGACCGTAAATTTCAGTTGAGACAGTCGTGAAGGTTGAGCAAATCATGCGTGAAAATCAGCGGATCACCCTGGATGATCTCTGCACATTGGTTCCTGAGGTTTCCCGAAGCACCACTCACAGGATTTTAACGGAAAAGTTGAAATACCGGAATTTGTGCGCAAGATGCGTGCCAGCACAGACAACAAGGTGAAAGATGAGGTTCACAACTTCCTGAACAGCATGGTGGGAAGCTGGTATGACATGGGCATACAAAAACTGTCACAGCGTCTACAAAAATGCATTGACCGAAATTGTGATTATGTACAAATATAGCTAAATATTCAAGCTGTAAAATGATGTAAACCACTGTAGAAATAAACAGATCTGTGTATTTATAAAAAAAATAGGAGACCTTATTTTTGGGCTTACCTTTGTATATTGGACACAATCATGAATAAAGTAAACAGGAAGCTAGCTGGCATTGAGGTCCCTATTTCCAGTGTAATAAAGAAGTATAGATTTCAGTAGTATGTGCCCATTATAAGAATGAAGAGCAAAAGACCTGCCAGAAAATTCTTCGAACTTACTATCCAAGGAAAAAGACCAAGTGGTTGACCAAGGAAACTCTGGATAGACACACTGAAATTAGATGTGGAGGAGAGAGGTCTCAAAAGGGATGATGTATACAGACAGGAAGAAATGGCAAGTGCTTGTACGCCAAACCTGGGAAAATGGAGTTGGAAAATGATAAGGCATCATCCATAGTTATCCAGAATTGAAGTTTCACAGCTAAAGAACTTGGGACTGGAACCATCCCAGTTGAAATACTTAACTCTTTACTGTACAACTGAGATTGTATCAACAGAACTGAAGTACAGTCTAAGACAAAACATAATGTCCATTTTTCCCGGAAGTATTTCCAATGGCCATCCCCCTAACACATACAATAAATACTTGTGAACAAAATACAGCACTTATCTCCCCCATCCAAACTTTTACCTACCTATCTTATTCACATAGTAAGCTGCCTGCAGGCAGTGAAGTGAGGAATTACCCTACACACTTTGTCATTGCCACTTTCTTGTAAAAGTTACGTTGCATTCAGGTGGTAGGGTGAGGAGCGAATTGTGTTGAGACCTGTCAATCAGCTATGTTAGCCAGGGCTAATTAGGAAGCATAAAATGGAGGGATAAGCTGGGAAATACCAGGTTATACGTGAGTGGTTGATCCATTGCATTTTTCACACCAGGCAAATGCTGGGGCTGTACCTTAATTAAGGCCACGGCCACTTCCTTCCAACTCCTAGGTCTTTCCTATCCCATCGTCGCCATAAGACCTATCTGTGTCGGTGCGACGTAAAGCCCCTAGCAAAAAAAAAAAAAAAAAAAAAAGATCCATTGCATTGTGAAAATAGGAATTTGTATTCCATAATCGTACTGACAACTTTCAAGTTAAAGTTGAAAAACTTTAAAAATATTTTATAATTGTGTATAATCCAGTGCGTTCAGGTAAGCATTTGGCATGGACATTGGTGTTATGTAAAAATTGAAAGTGAAAATCCACAGCCTGTTTCAAGTCATTCATCCGGGTCAGGAATGGAATGAATGAACCTCCATTTAGCGGCGAGGATAGGAATTGTGCCGGCTGCTGAAGCCTGTCGCACCCCTCTGGGGCATTGATTAATGAATGAAAAATGAAATGATATTGCTGAGTGTTGCTGGAATGAATTATGACAGGGAAAACTGGAGAACCCGGAGAAAAACCTGTTCTGTCTCTGCTTTGTCCATCACAAATCTTGCATGGATTGACCGGGATTTGAACCACGGAACCCAGCAGTGAGATGCCGGCGCGCTGCCACCTGAGCCACGGAGGCTCTATGTAATAATTAGTAATTCTTTTTAAAAAGTATTATTTTAAAAAATATGTAGCATTAAAATTAAATAAAATGACCCTTCTTGCCTAATTCGTAAACATTTCCAGTTTTCAGACATATGCATACAGAGCAAAAGAGTAAAAATCTGGAATCTAATAATCTGCAAGAATGCATTCCGAAAGCTTACGTGTAACACGTCGAGCTGACTGGCCAGTAATTATCCCCGTATCAGCGAGTGCACCATGCTGTTATACTCAGTCGCCTCAAGTTCTAAGGGATCCCTTTGATGTTACCCCATAAATGCTGCTTATATTACCAGTCACCTTCAGGACGAGAACTGAGATTGAGACAGGGGAAAGAGGGGAAGTGTTCACACGTGGAAGGAAATAGGAGTTGAGTTTACACCAACTATAGGGTCGCTTAGCTTTGAGCTTGCATTTGGGAGGTGGTAGGTTTGAATCCCACCGTCAGCAGCTCGGAAGATATTTTTCTGTGATTTCCCATTTTCACACCAGGTGCTATCTTCCCAATCCTAGTCCTTTGCCATCCTTCCCCAGCTGAAAATCTTTGATGTGTTAGTGTGATGTTAAACAACTAGCAAAAGAATGCACTTGATGTTTAGCACACTTTCCTTTTTTTTTCTTTTTTTTTTTTTCCTATTACACTGGTGTTACCATAGCAACTCTCCATTCATTTGGTATAGGTCTTTAATGCAAACAATAATTAGGTAAGTATTTCAGATATAGTACTATATCCCAACCTACTGCCTTTAGTATATCCCCAGAAATCTTATCAATTCCAGCTGCTTTTCTAGTTTTCACCTTTTGTATCTTTTTGAAAATATCTTTATCATGTGGATATATATTTCAGTACTTCAGCAGTATTAGTCACTTCCTCTACCAGAACTTTATCCATATATCCAACTACCTTAATGTACTGCTGATAAAACCATTCTGCCTTATATAAATCCTCGCATATACACCTTTGGTAAATTGAAATCACCCTCTACAATCATATTCCTTCTGTGTCATTTTCCACATAGCTGATTAGCTTATCAAACAATTCTGTGTCAGCCTCTCCCCTTCCAGGTCTGTACACCCCAAAAACATCAAGTTGCCAATTTATCTTTAGAGATGCGCCTTATACGTAAAATGTCATGTTTCTCATTCTTTTTTTCATAGCTCTCAACTTCTTTTTTTAAATTTTTCATGAGTATAGATGCCCCCCTCCTATTGAATCTATCCAGTCTCTACTATAAGCACTTCATTTCCGGAAGAAAATTTCCTAATCCATAATATCTCTTCATACGTTCCAGAGGAGTTGTTTTGTCGGCAAGGTATGCCAACATTTTAGAAAGCCTGAAATAAGAGAACCGTATACCATATTGATAATAAACATTTTTGGGGCCATGTACAGCATCGATCAGCAAGATAAATGATGGTAAATTTTCATTTTCATCTGAGTATCCCTCTTATAGTTGTGGAGTTATTGAAATATATCCTCAATAGTGTTTGATGCCCCGTAATGAAAAAAATATATTAATGTATGGCAGTTGAAACTATATTTTATAGTTTTCTGACTTATGTGTGTGAAATTCTCAATTCTATACCACTGGACGTCATTGCATTGCTTTATTGCATGCAAAATGTCTGGAATGTAGTTAATACTCTTAAATATATCACATGTTCTCACTGATATCTATTATAATGGCCATCTGCAAGCACTATTTTGTCTCTATGTATATAGCTGAAGAGTTGAACTTCTGGGGGCAAGAAACAGGAAGAGGGCATTCCTTTGTGTTATTGTTATCACATGAAATACATTCTGTAGAAATGTTTTGGAATTACAGGACAGGCTTTTAAATATTTGTCATAATGTACTACTTCATTCTGAGAAATATATTGGCGCACAAAATATGTATAAGATTTTCAAGAATACTGATTTCAGCATCTTACATGTGCTGGTCAAAAACAAGGTGTTTTCTTTGTTTTGAATATTGTATGTTGGATAGCCTTTTGAAAACATTCTTCTCAATTTGTTAATAACCTGCATCAGCAGAACACATTATGGTGGGTTGTTCCTTTTCTGTTTGTTTGACTTTCTAGACTAAATATGTTATGTTTGTAAATCTCTTTGATATTGTACAGGGTCTTCTTTTAGCTGGTTCCGCAGCACCACTCAGGGCAAGGCTCGGCTGGCGCAATGACACTCTAGTGCCAGCCGGTATAATGCAAGCTTTTCCTCCCCACTACTCACGGCAATTCACACTTATAGAAATCCATTTCTAGTGAAACTATTAGTGTAAAACGTACTTGGCATTACATTTGATGTTCAAAATGTTGTCCCTCAGCTGTCAAACATGCCTGACATCTCGTAAATAGGTTTGCAGACACTCCGCAAATCTCAGCCTGTATGATGTTCAAAATAACTTGTGTAATGTTCTCTTGTAGTTCTTCTTTTGTGTGAGGGTTGTTCACATACACTTTTCCCTTCAGCATCCCCCACAGGTAATAATCGTGGGGATTTAAATCAGGAGATCTATGGGGATAATTAACCACATACCTTCAAACACTTCCCGTATTACCTCCATAGACCGATTAGCAGTGTGTGCAGTCGCATTATCTTCCATAAAGTAACGATTACTCCTTTCTTTCACGTCAGCTCTTGAAAGAATGGTGTGAGAATGAGGTCTATATCTATCAGCATTTATTGTTTTGCAAAAAAAATATAGGCCCTATAATTCTGCAAGCACTCATTGCGCACCAAACTCCTATTTTTACATCATGAAGTGGACGGACCTGCAGCTTGTGCGGATTTTCTGCACACCAGTAGCGATTGTTTTGACTATTTACATAGCCACTTAAATGTAGCCATGCTTCATCACTATAAAATAAAAGTTCTGGGTGAACATACCCATCGTGCACTGACTGAAGCTACCAGTTACAATACCGAACCTTAGCGAAACTGTCTGGTCCTCTTAAATATTGGGCAGGGGTGGATTTGTACGGTTTTGCTTTTAAAAATTTTGTTGCTTTGTAGGCAGAAGTTAGACGCATTAGCTTGTACAGCGAGACACAACAGGGATTTTCCACGAACCTGCTACGCAGGCGTAGCAGGGGGAGAGGTGATACTCCCATGTGGCGCGTCCCAGATGGCGGATGGGGGGGGTCCTAACCGGCTTGCCGGCGGACTTGAGGGAAATAAAATACATTTCGCGGACCAAACACACTACCCCCTGCGGGTGGGGGATGCACATGTAGAATACACCCGCGGTATCCCCTGCCTGTCGTAAGAGGCGACTACAAGGGGCGACCAAGGGATGATTGAATTAGAACCATGAAACTACTCTTGATTCGTACCATCATGCGGGGAACACCATGGGTTGCATGTACTTGCGAGTAGTATCACTAAATTGGTACGAAATAGGTTTGTGATTAGTTGCAGTAAAAAGCCTGGCCTGGTGGATTCCTGTCCCCGTGCGTTGTACCCATGTGGGCAACACCGTGGGTCTGGGCGTAGCCTGTGAGTTGTACTGCTATATGAGCGGCACCTTGGGTCAGCGTTGCTTGTGATTGGTACCCACTTTGTGAGGAACACCACGGGAATACCGGCGCCCGTGACTAGTACACCTAGGTGAGGAACCTTACCGGTTTGCGTTGGCTATGAGTGGCGCCATTGTGTGAGAAACACCATAGGTCTGCGTTCCCTGTACGAATTGCAATACTTGTGAGTAGTACCATTTTGTGTGGACCACCGTGAGTCTTCGCTATTTTTGATCAGTACCCCAAAATGACAACTACCATGGTTCTACTTTACTCACGACATGTACCATTCTGTGGGGCCTTAGACATGAATTTAGCACCCCTTCTGACATCAAGCATCATTGTGCTTTATAAATGGTCCCTTGGTCAGTAATACTATTATTTACGATCTTTTTTGAGTCTGATCCACTGTTTTTTGTTGGGTTCATGTCCATCCATTCATTCTTCATGGCATTCTTATTTTATTTTGGTCAGTGGATGAATATGAACTTTTTGTTATTTCATTTCGTACTATTAGGGGCCGATGACCTCGATGTTTGGCCCCTTTAAACAAGCATCATCATCATCAACAGGGATTTTGTTGGAGTTCTTTCCAAGAGAGCTCCTATTTCGTCAAGGTTTTCCTCTGTTAAAATGGTTCATCTCCTGCGTGATTTCTTGTTAAGAATGGACTTTACTAATTTATGTACCATACTCCTATGGGGAGGGAGGATGCCAGGAAATTTGCGAATGAATCGAAAGTGTCATTCTGTATAAGATGAATGCTTCGCATAGCAAAATACAATGAATATACGCTGTTCTACTGTATACATCACTCGTTAAACACACTATTACTTTAGTGTTCCTACAGATACTACGCTATTTTAAAGCCAACACATTGTACACGCTGCCAATACCGCAGATGTTGAACTGAACTATTGCTGTGAAGCAATGGTTATCACTACCATACTGCATTAGATCATCTTAGCCGGTCATGAAGCAATATATCTTTCGGCAAATGAGTTGCCCGACTGCGCTATCGCCTTCCGTGCATGTTCCCCGACACACGGAACAAGCCATAAAAAGGACCCTGTTTATGCTAGGGTGTATACCATAAAATCATCAGGGAGCAACATTAGAATAGTTTAATCCTAGGTGAAGAGATTTCCAGTGTTTCTTTACATAGAATTTTCTTACTCTTATCCCAGTGAATTTTGTTGTTGTTGTTGTTTCAGGTACATTACATGCTATTTATCCTATTTTTGGACTTAAATAATTACATTTTCACTCGGTGCTACAGACATCACACAAACACTGTATTGGCACTCGTACTCAGGTACACAGGTCTGATGGCTAGAATGTCCTTAATCATTAAATAAATCAATTATTAGTTTCATTTTTGTTGGTATGTTGCATGGCACAAATGAGCAAATATTATCCCTGGCGAACATGCCTTAATTTTATTATTTCAGTTGTCTAAATATCTGCTTAACTATTCTACATTTGGCAGGAGGAGGATTCTTTCTACTCTTCTTTTCAAACAGTTGTTGTGTCATGGGTTAGGGAAAGGGGACAGAAATCCCTAGTTCTAAAATTTGGTAAATGTTAACACAGCTCAAATGCTTACAGATTTTGTATTGTTAGCATAGTTTTGCAAAAAGGATTAGTAAAGCTCTGGTCTCGAGCTGTTAGTGCAGGCATTTGTTTCACTTCATGTAGCAGCAAAAGTGCCTTGAAAGTCATTTATCGTCAATCCCACGCCTACTCTGCCTTAAACTTTAGGCGCCAAAAGTCTCTCTACTCACCTAAAACACTACAACGGCACTAACTGATTTGAATTTTTGTTGATGTTTCAGTCCATTTCTAGTATGTGCATTAAACTTCTAATATTTTCCATAGCACTGGATTGCTAACAACCTATTTGGTATTGCATTTGCTATTAATGGCGTTGAACTGCTGCATCTGAACAACGTAGTAACAGGCTGCATTCTGCTGTGTGGACTCTTCATATATGATATATTTTGGGTGTTTGGAACCAATGTTATGGTGACAGTAGCAAAGTCCTTTGAAGCTCCAATTAAGTGTAAGTATTTTAAATATTTTTTAAAAAATAAATGTTTAATAATAGTAGCTTCTGTTTCTGATGTCAGGTTACAAATTCTGTTAGTGTGTACAGAAGTATAAATAAATTTTCACCTGGTAGTATAATTGTATTGCAACGTGTCATGGTCATAATAACTTTTGTTTTAGAATATGGCGACTATTTCACTGTGCTGATAAAATGAAACTTGGCCTGGCTTTTACTGCATGTGCCTGTTCTGCTCTTTTATTAGAAAATAAGAAATACTTATGTTGTTTAACAACTCAGTTACCAAAAGTGTTTGATATGGTTAGACACTATATTCTTGCCTTTGCTTGCTTGTCTTTAATTTCTATCACTTTCAAGATTATTAGAGTGTATTTATCAAAGGGATAATACTCATGAAACAAAAGAAATGAGTTATTTGTTGCAGCTGAAGCTCCTTTATTTATTATGTTACCATAGCAGCAAGTGAGATGGTTCTTTAATAATCTGGAGTCTGTGAGAATTGAATAAGTTGTGCATTTTTTGTATAACTTTCAGAATCTGTATTTACAGTATGTGAAGGAATATTTAATTAACTTAAATTAAGTGTTTTGGGTCAAAATGATCTACATTGCTATGTTTTCAGATTGACTTTTGAGTAAAGGCTAGTTAGTCCTGGAATATCTAACGCATAAGCTGGAGTTGTCATGATTCATAGCTTGTAAAAACAGGTCAAAGCGATATATACAGGACATTTATATGAAGAGATATAGGCTAAGTTAAATATGTACCCGAATGAAGCTATGCGAATGTGTGGCATCAGTAGTGGAGTAATGAAAGGTGAATAGGAGAGGGTAGTATATTAGGTCTGGTAGTTCGGGTTTTGCTGTGTGAAACAAGATGAACTGCAGGAAATCTTACTGTGTCACGAGGACCTGCTTCACTTCAGAACTAAACAACAGTTGATTTACAATAACAAAGTTTTACTATGATTCACCTGTTCAATACATTATAATGTTGTCACATTTAAAATATCTTCATTAGTTAAAAAGTTATACTGTATGTGGGACATGTTTCGCTCCCTTACAGATTCCCATGTCCCACATATAACTTTTTAACTAATGAGGATATTTTAAATGTAACAACATTATACAGTCGAACCTGCCCTAACGGACACCCTTATTCAGCAGACACCTCCCTATACGGACAATTTTCCTTGGAACCGATTCTATTTTACATAAGACAAGTGTTAAATGGGCCTCATTTAAGCGGACACCTCGAACTCCGGACAGCGGACATCGCCATTTGTCCCGTCCACTTGACTTAAGTGGACACTTTACATGTTGCAGGACAATTTATTACGCCGGACCACATGTCATCCTTTCTTTTAAAACCATTCTTCAGACATTAAGGAAATCCATTTTGAATGTTTGTACTATTTCGAGTGCAGGGGAGAGAAGGTACATCGGAATGCAATTCTACCTAGTGGTGTATAGGCCTATTCCGAGAATTCTAATTGGTCAGAAATGCTGCCAGAGACTGTTGACTCACAAGTTATACCTGGGGATTTTCTTCCGTTCTTGCATCATTCTACTCATAACTCGGATTGTCACTGATAAGGTCAAGCTCAGGTAGTCAACTTGAGAAAGAAAAGACAGTACAGGCGCTAATTAGTAAGACAGAAATACAGTACTCACCGTAGCATTTCAGTTGTCTGTTAAACATGAGTAACAACGGACGATCGTGTTTAGATCTCGAGGCAAGAAGAAATGTAATTATAGAAAGTGACAAGGGACCTTCAGTGAGAAAGCTTGCCGAAAAATTCAACTGCGGGAAAACTCAAACACTATGGTGAAGAATAAAACAAATTTTAAAGGAGTTTTCGAGAATATCGCTGTTAAGAAAACATGTTAAATTTACACAGATGAAGCTTCACGATTACTTCACGAAGCTGTAATGTTTGTAAATGAAGTAAAATCACTTATAACAACTCTCTATGAAATACTAACAGAGAAATGACCTAGAATAATAAAAATGAAGATATGTATGCTTATGTTTAAGGTGGATGTTCTTTACCGTTAAAATATTCTATTATTTTTTACAAACTTGTTTTAGCGGACACCTCTCGTAACGGACATTTTTTCTTGGAATCGACGGTGTCCGCAGAAGGGAGGTTCAACTGTAATGTATTGAATAGGTTGATCATAATAAAACTTTGTTATTGTAAATCAACAGATTTCAATACAGATTAAAACATGAGATTAGTCACTTGCAATAAACAACAGTTGCTCTAATAATGCTGAAAGGTTTGAATTTAATTTCACCATCGCTCTACTGATGGCCTAGTACCCTCATTGATTGCCAGATGACTCACTATGTTCCATTGTCACCAGAGAAGGTGTTATTGTTATATTTATAAGGAAGTCTGATATTTATTCAGCATCGAGTTAGACAAATATAAAGTAACCATGTCATCAGACTGGTTAAGAAGGGGAATGTTTCATAAAACAAAAGTAAAATCTCTAACAATAAAAGATGTATGAGGGTACTCAGTTGATTCACTGAGTCTTGTCAGCTGTCCCCTGACAGACATGAGTTAATGAAAAATATCTCTCTCTCTCTCTCTCTCTCTCTCTCTCTCTCTCTCTGTATGTATGTGTCAGCATTCAATAATTTTTTGTCTTTTTTAAAGTATAACTATTAGTTTTTTTTTTCCTTTTGGCTATAGTGGTGTTTCCCCAAGATCTTCTAGAACAAGGTTTGGCAGCAAACAACTTTGCCATGTTAGGATTGGGGGATATTGTTGTTCCTGGAATATTCATAGCTCTTCTGCTGCGTTTTGATTACAGGCAAGTATATTCACACGTTCAGAATATTTTATTTATTTATAGAAACTGTATAAATAACCATCAGTACCCTGGTTGCATTACCTTTGAATATGAGATCAATCATACCAGAGTCAGTGTAAGCTTCAGCAAGTACATATATAAGTTTAGATTTTTAATATAAGCTATAAAAATAATCATTGCTTGCCTGTTTCACAGAGTGTGAGATCTTTGTTCATACATAAGTAGCCTACTTGTCAGCTTGTCAAATCAAAGGATTATCATGATTTTGATTAAGTTATCTACAATATTTGCTTTAAATTTAAGGTTATTATAATCTGTTATCATAATGGCATTGCCCCTCCTATGGTATTTTATTTCTACAACAAAGTTTCTGTGGACCGCTGTTAACTATGAGAATGTCTTCTCTTGCAGCTGCAAACTGTAACCATGGAGTAGATTTCAGTCTCATTTTCTCAATTGAGGGCCATCACCCCTTCTAGGGGGCTCTTTCAACTGAAACACTTGATCTCTCTAAGGCATTAGTTCCCAAACTTTTTTTAAAATCACGGATCCCTATGGACTTAAAAAGGAATTCATGGATCCTTGAATGAATCCTATTATAAATAAGCCTCCATAGTTATATTCCGTTAATAATATGTATTTAACATCGAAAGTAGGTCTTAAACTACATGTACATTTTTGCAATTATCTGCATAATTATAAACATCTTACCTTCCATTGTTCTAACGATGATTCCTCGTCTCACAAGTTTCTTTCAGGTTGGGCGAAATCAAAGTGTTCAGTTCGTATATCTGTTGTGGCATCCTGGTGATGATGGAAATTTGATTTTGTTGCTGCATATAGCAAAAACCCCACTTTGCACAGATGTGTTGGAAATTGGAGTTTTTGCTGAAATAGGCTACACCATAATTCAGTGAGGAGAATCTGTAAATCTGTGTTTTAAAGTAGTGTCTGATGTCACGCCTAGCAAACTGGACATGTAATCAGGTCTTTCTAAAATGCTAAAAGAGGTTCTTATCCAATTATATAATTCTGTGGAGTGTGCAAAATATTTCTGCAAACTAGTTAAAAGTTGGATGATGTTATTAACTACAGCTTCATCATTGAAGGATTCTGTATCTACCAAAAAAATTATTGAGTGTTGAGAAGCATCCATATTGATTCCTTGCTACATATTTCTTCCA
Source organism: Anabrus simplex (assembly GCF_040414725.1). Taxonomy (NCBI): domain Eukaryota; kingdom Metazoa; phylum Arthropoda; class Insecta; order Orthoptera; family Tettigoniidae; genus Anabrus; species Anabrus simplex. The sequence goes on along the minus strand of NC_090266.1, from coordinate 262,129,591 downwards.
ATATTCATGTTTGTCCCTGGTGGTAAATATAGATACTTATACCTTAGCATGAGTGTTTAAGTTAATTTGCTTTTGTAAAAATATCTGCAAGGTAAGGTAATTGCTGCAACCAGGTTATATTTCTCATTGAGAGAGTTGAAATGGGTGGTCAATAAAAATAAATGAACAAATATCCCGTGTAAGTTCAAACACTCGAATGAGAAACTTACTCCGAGACGGCCATCTTACTTCTGTATGAGGCAGTAACGTATATGGCTTACCTATTTCTTCACACACTGCATCATCCAACATAATTTCCCCATGGTTTTGATGAAAAGCGTTTGTCGATGCAGTATGCAGCGACTACTTGCCCAGGACAGTGCCACAACTTTGATGAATGTTACTAAGCCTGATGTTTTGCCTGTCATTGCTTTGATTCTGTCAGTACATTTCTCCCAGCTGATTTGTCGTTCAGACATACAACTGTACGTACATTAGTACGTACATATTTTTTCATTATAGATTGTTATGCCTTTCAGCATTCAGTCTTCAAGCCTCTTTGAATTTAATGAACGCCTCCACAATCCTCTGTTTTGTAAAAATATCTGCATGGTAAGGTAATTGGTGCAACCAGGTTATATTTCTCAGACATTCAGAGAGTTGAAATGGGTTGTCAATAAGAAGATACAGTAGAAGTCCGTTATAGCGAGAATTCATAACTGCGAAAAATTTGCTCGCTTTAGCAGATCCTCGTTATATCTGAATTTTCATAAAAGTTAGAAAACCCCATACACACTAAAATATGTATGAAACTGCAATCAGTTTGTTCAAAAAAGGTGTCTTTGTGGATGATATCCACACTACGGCTTACTCGTTTATTTCCGTACTTACGGGAATAATACCCACATATTTAAAAAAAATTGAGGCACGAAATTGGGGTGTGGGTTTTATTTGAGTCATTGTTGTGATTTTTTTTTAAATCAGCCTTCCTAAAGTTAGGGTGCGGGGATTATTTGCGTAAATATGGTATTTTTCGAAATCTGATACTACAAGAAAGTTTATGTTTAATTTCATTCTGAAAAAAATTACAGTATCACTCCAGAGTCCTCTATGGCAAACGTTTGTTTTTTTCTTCAAGCGGCATCACCTAACTTAACCGTATATATATCATGAAGACATATTTCAAGCGCATGTAGAGAAATGATAACCTCCTTGCTACAAATTTACATGGGAATAGCCTTTCCGAAATTTAACTAGACTTGAGAAAATATAAACTATCCTCTGAAATCAGTGATGTACTCTGCCATATCTTGAGGTGTATCACATTCTTACTTAATTTCAGTATATAACATCAATATTAAATGGTCGTTTACTTCAGCCTTTATTTCTAACGAGTTAACAACTGCTTCCGGCCACGTCATTTACGCATTTATTACGAAAACATGTTATCCTCTTTCATTTTGAATTTTCTTTTATAGAACAGCAGTCAGTGGGTATTACTAATCGACTCCAAGATGGCCTTCGGATGTTGACGAGAGAGTTTGCAAGTGTACTTAGCGAGAAATCTATACGGTTCAAAGATTGATCGCACTTCGTGACAAATGTTTCAGTTTTCTTATTTAGACAGTGTCACCTAACTTAACCGTACTATATGTATCGTGAAAACATATTCCAAGCGCCAGTAGAGAAATGATAACATTCTTACTATTAATTTACATCGGAATAATCTTTCCGAAATTTAACCAGATTCGAGAAAATATAAACTAACCTCTGAAATTAGTGATGCACTCTGCCATATCTTGAGGTGTATCACATTCTTAATTTCTGTGTAGAGTATTAAAATTAAGCGATTGTTATCCTTTTTTTCTAACGAATTAACAAGTGGTATCAGCCATGTTATTTACATATTTGTTACGAAAACATGTTCTTCTCTTTCATTTCTAATTTTCATTATGGAATAGCAGTCAACAGGTATTACTAATTGACTCTAACATCGCATTCAAATGTCGACGAGAAAGCTCGGAATTGCACATAGCAAGAAAACGATACCGAAGGTCCCATTTTGTCGCAAACTCTTCAGTTTTCTTATTCAAACAGTGTCACGTACCCTAACTGAACTGCATATATACCACGAAAACACATATATCATGCACCAGTAGAAAAGTTATAACCTTCTCGCTATAAATTTACGTAATAGCCTTTCCAAAATTTTACCAGATGCGAGAAAATATAAACTAACCTCCGAAATTAATAATGCACTCTGCCATATCTTGAGGTGTATCCCATTCTTACTTTATTGCAGTATTTAGCATTAAAATTAATCAATCGTTTGCTTTAGCCTCTAATTTCAACGAGTTAACAACTGCTATCGGACACATTATTTACTCATTTATTACAAAGACATGTTCTTTTTCATTTCCATTTTTCTTTACGGAACAGCAGTCGACGGGTTTTACTAATCGACTCCGACATCGCCCTCGAATGTAGACCAGAGAGCTTGCTAGTGGTCGATCGCATGCAATATAATGGCTGGTTGCATAAATATTGGTGATGGAAAAAATCGCGCATGCTTAATCACTCATACTAATAGATATGTCAGTGATAGGGCTCTCGCTGTAACCAGAGTATAGTGCACAGTTTAATATAGGAATTTTGGAGGGACAGAAGAAACTGACATTGTAACGTGGTTCTCGTTATATCCAGTATTCGCTATAGCTGTCCATATTATCTTTAAATCATTAGAAAATGAGTCTAACTCTAGTCACATTGGTCTCCCTCTACCTCTCTTATCCATAACAGAATCCATTATTCACCTGTTTTCAGTTCTTTATACAGAGCTTTTGCTTTAGCCTGGATATCGGGATAGAACGTTTAGAGTGATGTTGAATCCGTTGGGGTCACATCTGTTCCATTTCCTCCATAATTAGCGCCCTTATTTGTGCTATCATGGATGATGTCCTGGTTGCACTTTTGCAGCTTTCTTAAACTTTTCTTTAACTTTATCTGCTTGACTTCTTACAGTTCTCAGGGTTGATTCTGAGATTCCTGTAGCTATGAATTTGCCTACAATGCGCTCATTGCGTTCATATCACTTTAAAAGCAAGATATAGGAGATATTTTGGATTCTGGAGGTCAAATGGACTGTATCGCGATTGACCTGTCTAAAGCATTTGATAGGATCATGGGAAACTACTGGCAAAAATGAGTGAAATTGGACTAGACAAAAGAGTGACTGAATGGGTTGCTATATTTCTAGAAAATAGATCTCAGAGAATTAGAGTAGGTGACCCTGTAATAATGAGGGGAATTCCTCAAGACAGTATTATTGGACCTTTATGTTTTCTTATATATATAAATGATATGAGTAAACAAGTGGAATCAGAGGTAAGGCTTTTTGCAGATGATGTTATTCTGTATAGAGTAATAAATAAGTTACAAGATTGTGAGCAACTGCAAAATGACCTCGATAATGTTGTGAGATGGACCGTAGCCGATGGTATGTTGATAAACGGGGTTAAAAGTCAGGTTGTGAGTTTTACAAGTAGGAAAAGTCCTCTCAGTTTTAATTACTGCGTTGATGGGGTGAAAGTTCCTTCTGGGGATAATTGTAAGTATCTGGGTGTTAATATAAGGAAAGATCTCAATTGGGGTAATCACGTAAATGGGATTGTAAATAAAGGATACAGATCTCTGCACATGGTTATGAGGGTGTTTAAGGGTTGTAGTAAGGATGTAAAGGAGAGGGCTTATAAGTCTCTGGTAAGACCCCAACTAGAGTATGGTTCCAGTGTATGTTACCCTCACCAGGATTACTTGATTCAAGAACTGGAAAAAATCCAAAGAAAAGCAGCTCGATTTGTTCTGGGTGATTTCTGACAAAAGTGTAGGGTTACAAAAATGTTGCAAAGTTTAGGCTGGGAAGAAGTGGGAGAAAGGAGACAAGCTGCTCGACTGAATGGTATGTTACATGTAATAAATATCATTTTTGGTCTGTATTGATGATATTTGATTGAAATAATAACAGTAAGTTGTTTATTTATTTGTAGTTATTTATTTGTATTGATTAGGTGGTCTAATAAATAACAGTAAGTTGTTTATTTATTTGTAGTTATTTATTTGTATTGATTAGGTGGTCTAATAAATAACTTACTGTTATTATTTCAATGAATGGTATGTTCCGAGCTGTCAGCGGAGAAATGGCATGGAATGTCATTAGTAGACGAATTTGAGTGGCATCTTTAAAAGTAGGAAAGATCACAATATGAAGATAAAGTTGGAATACAAGAGGACAGATTGGGGCAAATATTCATTTATAGGAAGAGGAGTTAGGGATTGGAATAACTTACCAAGAGAGATGTTCAATAAGTTTCCAATATCATTGAAATCATTTAAGAAAAGGCTAGGAAAACAACAGATAAGGAATCTGCCACCTGGGCGTCAGCCCTAAATGCAGATCAGTATAAACTGATTTTAAAACTTCCAGCTTTTCGATTTTGGAAGAATTTTGACCATCCATCTTTTTGGTTTAATATAAGATTTTATTAACAATAAAACATAGGTTGCTAACTCAATGTACTCTCTAATACCGACTACATGCTGCCAGTCTACTGAGACTATGCAACACAGCTACTCCATTCTCTCTTTTAGACTGACTACATGCCACCTATCAGTGTTGCACACTTGATCAAAAGATCGTACACAAGAAGATTGTGAATCCACAACCTAACTTGTGTATTTTTAAAATATTTTAGATAATTATGTATATTTTCTCAATCACATTATAGTGAAAACGCATAAAGTGATAACGCATTAACGATGGACGACTGTGTTACACATAGGCAGTCTGTATTCAATAAAGGACATTTCAAACTCTATTAAAATGTGTTTACTCACGTACTAGACCCCCTCTCCTTTTTCCACTTTTTTTTTTTGCTATTTTGTTTTACGTCGCACCGACACAGATATGTCTTATGGCGACGATGGGAGAGGAAAGGCCTAGGAAGTGGAAGGAAGCGGCCGTGGCCTTAATTAGGGTACAGCCCCGGCATTTGCCTGGTGTGAAAATGGGAAACCACGGAAAACCATCTTCAGGGCTGCCGACAGTGGGGCTCGAACCCACTATCTCCAGAACACTGGATACTGGCCGCACTTAAGCGACTGCAGCTATCGAACTCGGTTTTTCCACTTTTGTGTCCAGGAAAAGTAAGAGGAAAGGGGGGGGGGGGGGGAGTCAAATATGTGATAACCTCAAATTTTGTGCAGTGAACACATGACTTCTCGGCTATAAATTGTACATGTAAACATTCTACACTGTTCTTTAAAAAAAACCTCATGAATGTATTCTAAGTTTTACTGGCTATTTTCATTGGAAGGCAGTATTTTGAAATTTAAAACGACAATAAATGGTGAACACATGACTTTTTGGCCTACATATAAATTATAGTCAGTTTTAGTTACTCTTATATCAGATCATTAGTTTCATCTCATTAACTCCTCTGGTGAGGTTTACGTTGTAAAAACTCTCTATGGAGATTTGGCTCACTTCATACTCGACCCCGTAGAGAAAAGGGATGAGGGTATTGTATTATTGTATTATGCATTTTCAGTACAAAAGTACTTAATGGTCTGTCAGTTGAGCCGTCGGTCTACCACACAGTAAACCTGTTCACTGATTTCATTTGAATTATAGTCGTCATTTGCTGCCATCTTCCCTGGTACCGGCATATCGTCATTCCGTGTAAAGTCTTCTTCACTGCCATGCACTGCCATTGAGAGCATTCAAGGTCACATCTTTTTGAAACTTTTAAAAATAGTTTCGTTCCTGACTATAGAGTCCAAACAGTGAGAATCTATTTGCAGATGGTTTCTGGAGATGATCTCTATTATTCCTGGCTGGTGTATATGTAACAGAAGCCACCCATTCCGAATAAAGCTGATCTGCATTTAGGACAGTCGCTCAGGTGGCTTTTCCTAGACTTGTCTTAAATGATTGCAAAGAAATTGAAAATTTATTAAACATCTCTCTAACACTCCTTCCTACAGATGATGCGTGGCAACTACCATATGTTTTGAGTTGTACTTCTGAAGATATAGCTGTTGATTCCCATAGGGAATGTAATACAGTAGAACCTCAATGAATCATTCTCGGAACTGTCGTTTCCCCGTATCCATCGTTCAATTCATTTGGTCCTAAACATGTTCCGTATAAACCAGTATTAATTTTCCCCGCATCTATCGTTTCTTGAACTATAGTTTTTTTCGCATCGATCGTCAAAATTATATTTGTCCTTGGCCAAATCCTGCATGGATCGATCGTACATAAGAAAAATATTCTTTTTTTAATTTAAAGAGACAGGTGAATACTCTAGCATATAATAGCAGCAACCTGTTTAGCGAGAATTTACGAGCGATTACGAGTTCCTAGTCTTGAGCAAGGCTGGAGTGCTGTGCACAGGTTATTCATGCGCAACCTCGCTACGAGCCTCCTGGCGCCAACGCTTCTCCTCGACACACTAACTGGCCCCTAGAAGTATTCTTACTTACAAGAATTGAAATGGAGGCACTGTAAAACTCAAAATTGCCACCATTTTCTATGTTGCTCTTGGCTGGCTAGGGCTGCCAGCTTCGTTGAAAATGAGAAAATCGCAGAGTTATTAATCGCATTGTACATTGTGATGTATGTGGGATGATAGAGGCCTGTTGACCACTTTGCTGCCCCCTACCCAGTTGTCTTGTTACAAGCCGGACCTAGTCTTGAGCAAGGCTGGAGTGCTCTGGACAGGTTATTCATGCGCAACCTCGCTACGAGCCTCCTGGCGCCCCTTCTTCTATAATCTATAATCTACAATCTTTTCACTAGCCTGGTCTTGAAACTAATTTCTAAATTGGCAGCATCGCTTAGCCCGCTATGACATAGTCCGAGGCGTGCCATGTTGAATTTCTAACCTCTGTGACATCATCCGAGCCATGCCATGTGGGATCTCTAACCTATCGTTCGCGAAGGGTCTACGGAATCTCTACCAAACTACAATTTATCGCCGTAATATCCACGTATATCATTAATTTCCAATAAGAGAACTGACCTTGAAGATTTTCCAATTACTACTAGCTGTAAGGAAAAGTGAAATGAAATGGCGTAAAAATCACGCTTTTTATTTTCATTGCGTATATCATGATTGCAATATAATACCGTTATGTATAGTATGAGCATGTCCGGCTCCATGGCTAAATGGTTAGCACATGTTGGCCTTCAATTCGAGGGGTCACAGTTGGGTCAGGGATTTTAACTTTCGTTGTTTAATTCCGACAGTTTGAGGGTGTGTGTGTGTGTGTGTGTCTCTCTCTCTCTCTCTCTCTCTCTCTCTCTCTCTCTCTCTCTCTCTCTCTCTCTCACTCACTCACTCACACATACACACATCGTTATTATACAGTAAAACCTGCCTTAACAGACACCCCTCATTGGCAGACGATTTTCTAGGTCCGTAATTAAATACCATGTTGTGTACGAGTAATTTCCCCCTCTTATACGGACATCATTTATTACGGACGCGGACACATCATAGCCACGAGAAATTCTTGTTAAACCTCTCCTGACGGACACTTCCTTTTTCAAAATCCAAATATACTGTATTTGGGTCCTGTACAGTATGTATTCGCTTACTTTTGCACAGGCGGTACTTCCAAGAATCTCAGACACTGTAACTTTCGGTCCAGCCTGTACACATTCTTGGAAGGCAACACTAAGCTATGCTATCACTTCCCGTAAGTTGTGTGATCTGACATGTCCGACAGCACTGGAGTTCGTACCTTCACTGTCAGGTAACTTTTCATTGACTCATGGGCTTTTGATGTGTTCAGTTTTACGTTAGTAAGTTGGTTTAAACATGTCTCCGAGGAAGTTTTTAACTCTAAAAGAAAAGGTAGGCAAAATAGACTATCATAAACGTGAGAAGGGTGGTGTGCGTAAACTGTCCGAAGTGTTCAAGATTGGAAAGAGACAGGCAGCTGAAATTGTGAAAAAGCAAGAGGAACTAGTGAAAAAATGACATTTAAATGGCAACGGACAGTGCATTAAACTGTTTCAAAGTGGTAGTGGAGCTCTCATTGACAAGGCAACGGTAGAGTGGTTCACTAAAAAAAGAAGTCATAATGTCCCTGTGTAAAGAAGTCGGAATGTCCCTATGTCAGTACCAATGATACGAGCAAAAGTGTTGGAATTCGTGGCAGAATTAGGTATTGGAGATTCCAAAGCCTTGAATGGCTGGCTAGAAAGATTCAGAAAGCGGCATGGTATCAACTTCAGAGTGATTTGTGGAGAATCATCCAGTGTTAATATGGAGATTGTTGAAAACTGGCAAGAAAAAATACCTTAATCATAGACGGGTATGCTCCGGAAAATATTTTTAATGCCAGTGAAACTGGATTATCATTCTGTGCTTTACCCGACAAAACTTTGTGTGTCAAAGGAAATCGTTGTACTGGTGGAAAAGTTGCAAAAGAATGTCTTACAGTCTTGTTATGTGCAAGTAGAAGTGGAGAACGGGAGAAGCCCCTTATGATAGGAAGAGCTGTAAAACCAAGGTGTGTTAAGAATATGGACGTTACGAATTTTGGCATTAAATGGAAAGTGAATAGGAAAGCATGGATGACCAGAGAAATAACGATAGAGTGGCTAGGACATTGGCTAGAAAAATGATACCCTATGAGCGAAAAGTGTCATTATTCCTCGATAATGCAGCATCGCATCCGGAAGATGCAAAATGTGAAGATCGTCTTTTTTCCCACCAAATGTAGTATCGGTTTCTCAGCTGCTTCACCAAGGAGTGATCCAGAACTTCAAGGTTGTGTACAGACAGTTAGTGATGAAGCACATAGTATCAGAACTTAACGGGAATGAAGTAACTCTTCAACCACTGACAAAGGGACAGAAGGTTCTCCAAGCAATTTCGTGGATAACCAATGCATGGATAAACATTACAGTCTCAAAAATTCGTAACTGCTTTCTGAAAGCTGGGTTTCCCGCTAGTGGTGGACATCCCGAAATAGAATCGGATAACCTTCCTGACAGCATGGAAACAACACAACAGTTGATTAATGCAGCACGTTACAGTGTACAAGTGAACACCTATATCGAAATTGATTCAGATATTCCAACAGTGTGAGAGTGGAGACACGAAAACGATTCTCCAGTCAGTCCAAGGGAAGGACAAAAATGAAGATTCTGACGAAAGCGGGAGTGTAGCTGATGCTAATGACGACTTTGAAGAAAATATGGAAATTATTGTGCTGCCAATAACCTCGTACAATGAGGCTCTCGGCTTTGTTAAGCGATTGAAAGTATTCTATTATAAAGAAAACGATGAAAAAGGTGTAAATTTGACCCAGAATTTATTTGCACATAGTGAAAATATCATTGCTAAATCGAAATGGACAAAACAAACAAACATTAAGGATTTTTTCAAGTGCTAATGTTTTACTGTACTGTGCTAGAGATTGCTTTAAAATTTCAGAAACTCGTATGTTGTTCTTAATGTTAACATGGTGAACGGTAATAGTGTACAGTGTGCTCAATAGAGGTTTCCACAGAAGTGTTTTTGTCTCTTTAATACAGTATGCACATCGGAGCTGCAGCAGCCCATCTACAACTTTCTCATGCGAGTACAGTGCAGTATATTGTACAATACTGTATACAGTATACAATTAAAGGTACATTTGCGAGAATTCTTAACACATACAATACATGGGTTATTGTGCTCCAACTTATGTTTAATGGTACCAGTTTCATAACCTCCCTCGGGCAGTCACCCCTTCATAACAGACATTTTTTTTTGGTCCCGAAGGTGTCCGTTATAGAGAGTTTTTACTGTATTTACATGATGAAGAATACCCAAATACAGTACCCGTATTTTATTATTTTTGCCTTCCCCCTATTTTGTATGTCACCCGCATTTATGGTTGTCCTGCATCCATCGTCACCGAGCTCGATAGCTACAGTCGCTTAAGTGCGGCCAGTATCCAGTAATCGGTAGATAGTGGGTTCGAGCCCCACTGTCGGCAGCCCTGAAGATGGTTTTCCATGGTTTCGCATTTTCACACCAGGCAAATGCTGGGGCTGTACCTTAACTAAGGCCACAGACGCTTCCTTCCACACCCTAGACCTTTCCTATCCCATCATCGCCATAAGACATATCTGTGTCAGTGCGACGTTAAGCAAAAAAAAAAGCATCCATCGTCATTTTCCCCCTCCCCTTTGACAAAAACGAAGCATCGAGGTTTTACTGTACATAGTGACTGGAAGCATTCTTTGGATAACTGCAGCTGTTGGAAGCCAGACCTTCATTCTTGTTCTCTACATTGATCACATCAGGGTTTACTTAAACAGCTGTAATTGAGATAGGAGAGACCCCATTGTTTGGGTTAGGTATGCTATCAAGGGCCCGGATAGTGCCAGAAGTTCCACAACGGAAAGAATAAAAATAAATAACAGGAAACTTGCTGCATTTATGGATATCTACAAGATGTGGTGGTAAGGAGTTTTATTATCATGTTTAGTTTTCGTACGTTCGTGTCTCCATTTTTTTAGTAACGCATAGTATGTTTTGTCTGGAGTCTCCGTAAATTGTAAAAGTAGTTAGTGGGGACGTAAAATCAATTGCATCTTATTTGTTATGTACGTAGGCGCGTAAAACAATTGTTATGATTGGATTGGTTTTATCGTGTTTTAAACCTTCACGTTGTGTGAAAGCGTGCTTAATCCTTTTCAGTAGGGATGGTAGAAGTCCTTATTTGAAGACAAAATCTGCCTAGTTATAATATTCGTAGAGAGTTGAATTCAAGGCATTTATATTATACAGTACAGAGGCTGTACAGGAATATAAAATAAAAATTGTGTATCGTGAAGGTAAAACCACATTTGAATTGATACATTAACTGATGTCTGGTGATGGGGGAATCTTGTTCTGCTGATAGGCCGTATCTTGACCACACCTGTAACCATGCTTCTGGTTACTTATAAAATAAAAACAAAAGAGGGACCGAGCTCGATAGCTGCAGTCACTTAAGTGCAGCCAGTATCCAGTGTTCAGGAGATAATGGGTTTGAACCCAACTATCGGCAGCCCTGAAGAGTTTTCCGTGGATTCCCATTTTCACACCAGGCAAATGCTGGGGCTGTACCTTAAGGCCACGGCCACTTCCTTCCAACTCCTACGCCTTTCCTATCCCATCATCGCCATAAGACCTATTTGTGTCGGCGCGACGTAAAGCCACTAGCAAAAAAAAAACTTGACTTGAAATACTTTACACATCAGATAAGTACAGAACCAGTTGTTCTTGCTACAGAATATCTGGAGACCCCCTTATTTAGGTTCTTCCAGATGTAGATTTAAATTAAGTTACACTTGCACTTCAGTCAAGTATCTATGATGAAATTCTGAAAGTTTCATTTTGCCTATTGAAGGGGGCTAATATACTCCTCATATGGGCATAATGTTGATGATGTGATTGGGAAGAAGTGTTTTTTTAAGGAAAGCTCTTTTTAAAGCACGAAATAATTAACTCCTACTGCATCATTCCAAACCGACCACTGAGAAGTCATCTATATTGAGGAGGCACCTAGTTCCAAACAAGTATACATTCCCATGAAATCCTGTAGTCCATATCTCAGACCATTGGACATTTGCATGTCCCAATGATCTTTCACTTGTTATTTCTAACACATGCAGGCTGTTAACAAAAGGGGTTTTTCTTGTTCAGCACTTCCCGTCCCTGGCCTTTGCATCATACCACTCTTCAGAATTTTCGTATCTTATAAACTAACGATATGACAGTGTGTGGCTATTAGTAAAAAAATCATACATGTAAGGTATTGTCTTGAAATAACCCAAGTCAAGACATCATACATATGGTGCGTATTAATAAAAAGTATGGAATATTGGGTCATCATAATACTTCGCATATGCATAATGGTTTTTCAAATATTCTACTTCTTAAGCCAGAACATTTTTTTGCATCTCAACTTTTTACTCAGTTTCTTCATTCTAGTGATCGTGAATTAGACTTCACCACACCTAGCGTGTTCAGGCAGTCATCCTCTGCAGCAAACTCTCAGTAAAGAAACTGTTGATGTCCAGTGTTCATTACCAACATTACTATCATTAGTATTAGAAAAGCATTTCCATATGATGCTATACAGTGTTCATGATTTGAACTGAATCTGTTAATCGGGATTCTTGGGAGTATGCCATAGCCTTCGACCAAAATATTAAGACAGCATTCCATAATGATTTAATGATTTATTTTGGTGTTTGGCTTGTCACACAGCCTTTCGCTAAACAATGCAGAACTACTACACATGTACTCCTTGCATGGGCTACAGGTACATTTTGTAGCTGCTCCACTGAGGTACAGTTGTTACACAGAAATGTGTTTTGCCACCTTTGGTTCATTCGATATACTGAAAACTTTTTCTGTTAAGTTAACCATTGATGTCTTCACTCGATATCCTGAGCTCATGTGCTCCATGCTTTCAACTCCAAGAGAGAGGGCGTCTCAGAATTAAAAAAGACCCTCAGAAGTTAGGCTGCTCTGTAGCACTAGTATATAAGAAATATATATCGTTCCTGGAAAGGCAAAGTGTCGTAAAGCAACATTTTTGTCAATATTGAGGTTACAATGTTTGTACGTCAATCAGACTCAGCTGCATAAGTATCGCAAGCATCAAATTAATCTAAAGGATAAAACAACATAAAAAAGAAATTATCGTAATCACCATCAGTAATATACAGAACAGCAGATTATCGTACAGGATAAGTTTTAAATCTGGAGGGAACGAGAGATATGTCAGTTTCATTGTTCGTGACTGTTGTCGATTATTGCTGAAGTACACATTTTATAACTGCCTCAAATCAATTTGGCACTTGAAACGTAAGCCAAAACCTGCTGGCAGATCTATTGCATGTTGATTGCCAGTTAGTATACTAGTGGAATGCAGAAGAAGGGTGGGAAGAGAAGAGAAGGGGCTGCTCCTTGTGGTAGACTTGACTGAGCAAGAACGGTCAGTCGCTAAACAAATCGGTTCATTGTCAGTACGTATTCCTACTGTTTGTGCCCAAGGTGAATTATGCTGCAAAAAATTCTAAACTGAAGTTTGCGACAAGAGGAGAAACGCGAGATATTGTTTAGTGTTCATAGTTTTATGAATAAGGAGGTTGAGGGCAAAGAAAAAACGCAAGAACAGTATAGAAGGGAGTTGTTGAAAATACAACAAAATAACAGATGCAACAAAAGTGTTGCAGAGTACGATCAAGAGAATTTCAGCTGAGCAAGTTCGCCATGCATTTATAGTCGCACAGCAGTGAACTTTCATTCGGGATGTAGAAAGTTGAAATCCCACCATCGACAATCCTGAAGGTGGTTTTCCTTGGTTTCAGAGTTTCACACGAGGCAAATGCTGGGGCTGTACCTTACTTAAGGCCACAGCCGCTACCTTCCCAATCCTAGCCCTTTCCCATACCTCCATTGCCAAAAACCTTCAATAAGTTAGTGAAACATTAAACAAGTAGCAAAAAAAAAAAAAAAAATAATAATAGAGCAGAGACAGTTCAAGACTGAACAAATTTCATTTGGTACACCAGGAAAAACACGGAAAGGGGAAGCGTGTAACGGAATTTTTAGACTGACACACAATCCATGAATTTTACGTTCTTCAGAAAACAACTCCATCAATATCTAAATTACGACCTGTGTCAGGAGAGAGGATTGGTTTCTAAGGAGGTTGTATCAGTTTGAGAAGTATTGTAAAAAAGTTAGGCTTCAACTGGAAGAAGATTAGAAATAATAGGAGGGTTTTATTCGAGGTCCCCTATCTGGCGAAGGACCTGCACTGGGCCTCTCTGGAGCCATTCGCCATGACTTGACAGTAGTTATCTTATTCATAAAATTGTGAGTGAATTGCGATGGAAACTGAATGTACTTCTGACCAGTGATGGGTGGTATCCAACGAGGAGATTGCAGGTGACGCAAGATGAGTATGTAAACATTACTTACGACTCCCACACAGTGATCTATTACTACAAACAGATAAGGAGGGCTGATAAATTTTTCTTTTCTAAATATTGTACTGTGATCAGTGTAATTTCCACTTTCATTGCCTTGTTGTAGGCTAGTAAGTCAATTTTTCTATTGTTTTTTATCTACATTTCTTAATACAATCATTTAAGATAATCTCTTATTATTCTCATGCCTTATAGTCCTTCAAATCAATCCCTCCAAAATATCGTAAGCGCTACAAGAGCTATCGTAAGAGGGCCACTTTATTAAACATTACATTCGAGAACGACCGGCAAAGAATCGTAAGCGACAGACTTTAAAATAAATTCCTCTTCCCTACAATTGTATAACTATGTAACCTGATATGACAACAAGGTGAAAAAATCATTTCTGGTGTAGAATAAAAACAGAAACTGCCTAAACTGTAAGTATTGTATTATTCTGAATCCAAGACGACCCTGAATGTAAGACGACCCCCACTCTTCCCTTCAAAAAAATTAAATCAGTTTTAAAAAGTGCTTTGTGAAATCATATTAATGCCTTTCTTTTACAGTTCGCATTTTTAGACTATCTTTGCCTTCACGCCAGCACCGAACATTGTTTTTAGTTATGCTGTATTTTCTTGCGGCTGTACAATTATCCTTTATTTCTGCGAGTTTCGTAACCATTGCCATTATAAAATCGAAGAGAACCTGTTGAAAATTTGCCAGCAATACCTGTTCCACATCTCTTCAATACAACGATCCATCAGGAAAATACTTCTGTTGTCTATGAAACCTTTTATTTTACGAAGCATCAGGTACAACCGCTTGCCGCTAGATGCACATCTTGCTTGCCGACTTCGGTTGACTTAAGCGGCTGGCAATGTATAATGAAGACGCGGACGTTGAAGGTCAGCGAGTTCGTTTTGCCGTGGTATGGCTGTTCCGCCCTTGCGTTTTTCACGCACATACCTCACAATTTAATCTTGCATGACTTCTTTAAAGCATCCCTCTTGCGGGCCACTGAATGCATTATTAAACTATCTTTATCTTCATGCTAGCACGGAACATTGACTTTAGTTATGGCGTATTTTATTGCGGCTGTACAATTATTCTTCATTTCTGCATTTTTTAAAAACCATTCACTTTAAAGTGGCATAATATCGACGAAAACCCGTTGAAAATTTGCCTGCATTACCTGTTGCACATGTTTTTACAATAAAACGATCCATCACGAAAATATTCTTGTTGTCTGTAAAACTGTTAATTTTACTGTGTGTCGGGTACAGTAGACATGTTAAAACTCTGCCACTGAGCAGCCATGGCCTTTCTAAGAATTCAAAGGCTCGCATGTTTTGAAGCCATTCCTGTGAATTTGGGAAGCGCTTTTGTAGAGGCTAATACAGCAACATTTGTTTGTCTATGTAGGGGATTGTCAGTCGCCCACACTGCGAGCCTGTCTCCTCCCAAGTAGAATGTCATTCTCTCTTCACTATTTTTCGAGAACCAGTGAAGTTATGCAGAGGCACTGTACAACCGGTTGCTGCAGCTAGTGATGTAGCCTATAGGACTGATAAAGACACAGGCATTGAAGGTAGAGTTTTATGTGTGTGAGATGTTGAAGGGAAGTAGTTTGGTTACTGTGGTAGCTGCCAGTGGTATTCATTACTGTTAGGTTGCGAATGGAAGACGGTCCTTGATTTTTCACATGAGATTCTGAGAGAAAAAAATTCTTTGGTTCGGAGAAGTATGGTATTCGATTCACTAATTGTTATAATTATCTCCTGTAAAATTCATATTTTGTCACTTATGATACTGTGCCTTTTAAGGGACAACATATTGTGTATTTATATAAGACAGGAGCACTAACCACTACTGTGCCATAACATAGTTTATTAGTTACAGCCACATTTTTTAATAACATTGTAACTGTACAAGAGTATGATCCCCAATTTTAGGTTAGGAAATGTTTGTATATGACTATCTCCCAATTTTAGGTTAGGAAATTTTCGTAAAATAATTTGTAATATAAAGTAGTAAATATCGTGTGAGTTCTTAGATTAAGATGTAAGAACATAATATTTTAAGAAGTATGTGTAGTTAGGCAATATTGCATGTGTGCATCATTATATTTTTTATAAATTTCTGTTTGGGTAAGAGTCTGCAAACATGGCCTGACAGTTGAGATTGTGCAAGCTTGAAAACTGCGGCTATATCAGGAATGACTGTTGAAATCGGTTAAAAGTGTTGAAGCATGTTGTTTAGACACTCGGGGTAAGGCCGGGAAGTGTGTGCTGAAGATGGTAATTTATCTATGTGGATAAACATGCAAGATCAGGATTTGCGGATCAGCAGCTCTGTAACCAATCTGAAAGCTCCGATTTCGAACGAGGCTGCATTGACCAAGAGACGCTTGAAGATGTGGCAATGGTAGTGTTGTTTCCTGTGGATTTTGGCAGACTCTACGCTACATGGAGCAAGCCTATATATACATATGTGCACGTGCAACAAGTGTCTTATGTCAGATTTATCATGGAGGGATGGACAAAGCATATTGTACGGCGTGCTAAGAGTTTATTATTATTACTTTTCACTACTATTGCGACCGAGCAATACCTGCAGTCGCTTAAGTGCGGCCAGTATCCAGTAATCGGGAGATAATGGGTTCGAGCCCCACTGTCGGCAGCCCGGAAGATGGTTTTCCGTGGTTTCCCATTTTCACACCAGGCAAATGCCGCGGCTGTACCTTAATTAAGGCCACAGCCGCTTCCTTCCAATTCCTAGGCCTTTTCTATCCCATCGTCGCCATAAGACCAATCTCTGACGGTGCAACGTTAGGCAAATAGCAACGACTATTGCGGTTGCTGTTCATGAAGATTACCATTGCGAAGTTTTTGCTGTATGAGTTCTTTACGGTTGCATTACTGTACCATTATGGAGTTACGGCGAGTGCATAACTCGGCAATCAAGTTTCCGCAGACATTTTATATTATGGCTGTGTATAGCTTATTAACAGTGTATAGTGTGATGACTGGTTTCATTTCACATACAGTTATAACCCTGGATAAATAGATTCCACAGTAATGACGCTATTGTGCTAATGTATATAAGGTTAGGAAGGGACAGTCTTCTTATCCGTAGGATGTAACCAATTTAAAGCATGGCCTCCAGAACTATGTATAGTTGTGGTGTATAGATTGTAGATGTTGTTTGTGTATGATTATTTTGTTCTCATCACGTGATGATTATTCTTGGTGTTTGTTATGTTTTATTTTGTTTTGGGAGCAAATTCATGTAGTGACATATGTGGTAAATCTTTCATCGGTGGAGTAAGGAAAAACCTGGCATGCTACCCAAATTTAATTTCAGGGGTAAACAGTAACAGGTAAGGTTATAAAGAAAGTTTGGAGCCTCGTCAGCCTGATGACCGTTGCTTTGGGAGAGGGAGTTCTTTCATGCTCTACAGAATCAATTATTCCTATAAATCTTTTGCAGGTGGCGCCCAATTTTTTATATATATATATATATATAATTCTAATTACTATTTATCCATTTTGTACATCCACCACCTAACCACACATCAATAACCCCTCAGTTACAGCACACATTTAAATAACAGTACTCAGTAGCAGTAGTTGGTTATGTATATTGACTTTTGTTTAATGTTCCTTCAGCTACACACCGTGGGTATATATTTTACCTAGTAGGAGAATTCCATAATTTGCAAGTAAATCCCCTTTCAAGACTTGCAAGTAAGCACTTCACTGGGATTTGATGCATACAAGATGTATGTATAATTGCAGTTGAAAGATCAAGAAATGTTTATTGAATGAGTGAAAGGATCTACAATAACATTATTCTTCATAGGAAGTAGAATTTTGATTCTTCATAATTGTAAGGACAAATTGTTTTAATTTCAATAGTCAGGATAGTAATAACAATAATGCTATTTTCTGTACGTCCCATTAACTACTTTCAAGTTTCTGAGACACCGAGGTACCGGAATTTAGTCCCACAGGAGTTCTTTTACGTGCCAGTAAATCTACCAATACGAGGCTGGCGTATTTGAGCACCTTCAAATACCACTGGACTGAGCCAGGATCGAACCTACCAAGTTGGGGTCAGAAGGCCAGCGCCGTAACCGTGTGAACCACTCAGCCCAGCAGTAAGGATAGAGCAGGTAGCAGGTAGGGACGTTTTTCAGAGGCAGCCCTGTCCAGGGAATGGTGCCCTGTCCAGGGAATGGTGCCCGTGCCTTTGAGAGTCCCAGAGCACACTGAACCGGTGTGTAACATCCGGTAAGGATCCCAGCTCAGGGTTACAAATGAAGACCTTAACGGAATTTACACCGGAGAAGATAGACTTTGGAGTGGTGGAGATTGTGGAAGAATAGTGGGGAATAGTATGAGTACACTAATCATCAGCAGCTTTTGTTTTCCTATGTTAGGGGCAGCTGCAAGGGCATCTGTTTCCCAGGTAAGGAGCAGACTGAATAATTGCTGGCAGTAGCAGCTCTAAAATGCCTTTGGGACTGGTGACCCCATCATAACATTCACCTAAAATGAGTGGTGGTAATTATCAGCCTCAGAAAGGGTTAGGACGTACCTGCTGAATGCGCAGTTCTTGTGCTTGGGGAGCTGTGATAAGTGAGCAATCAGCAGTTAATATTATGAAGGTAGGAATAATAAATGTTATGACCCTGACTGGAAAATCAGAAGAGTTGATTGATTTTATGTAGCAATGATTGGAACTGAGCAAGGTCAAGTGGAGGGGAAAGTCAGTGAAGAGGATGATTAGAGGGTACACCCTATACTGGAGTGGAGGAGGTGAGGCAATGAATGGAGTAGGAGTGATAGTTAACAAAATACTGGATGAAAATATGGATAGTGCAGACTACATTAGTAATAGAATAATTAGAGTATGACTGAGGACAGAAGGAATGAAAGATTTCATCCAAGTTTACGCACCCCAAACTGTAAGAAAAATATAGAGAAATTCTTGGATACACTCAAGGAAGTAATCACCAATGTAGAAATGATAGTCGTGGGAGATCTCAATGCGCAGGTTTGAAATGACTGACTTTGTTAAGAAATAATTGGTCTATTTGGATATAGAGAAAGAAACAGTGAGGGAAGTAAGTTGATAGATTTTTCTGAGAGAAATGGGATGATTGTGGGTAACATTTGGATTAGTAAGAAGAATAATATAAAGATCACTAGATATGGCTGTGTTGAAAGAAGGACAAAAACAGCTATTGATTATTTTTTGGTTGAGAAAATAAATTCAAAACAGTTAATGGCTATAACAGCACTACCAGGTGAGGCGTTTGATGGAGACTACAGAGTGTAGTAGCAAAATTGAAAATAGGTGAAATTGTGAGAGTAAAAGAAATAAAACAGAAGAAAATAAAAGTATGGATATTAAAGAGATAAAATAACTCGGGAGAAATTTCAGGAGGAATTGAAACAGCACATCCCTATATCAAAAGTGGAAAGTGTAGAAGAACAATGGACCAAATTTATAAACATATTTGTAAGCTGTACAGAGAAGATTTGTGGCAAAACTACAGCAAGAGTGAAGGAAAAGCAGACACCTTGGTGGAATGAAAAGGTGGAGGAGGTTTTTAAACAAAGGAAGAAATTGTGACAAGAATGGAATAGAGTTATGGATGAAGGAAGTAAGATTCAGTATCAGGATATTAAAAGTAAGTGTAAAAAAAGTGGTAAATGAGGAAATGAAAATTGTTGGAAAAGGATGTTAATGGTGGAAAAAAGATTTTGTATGGATTTATAAAAATAAAAAAAAAGAAATCTACACCAAACAAGTGAAAGCGGAGAGAGGAAATGTACTAACAAACCCAGAGGAGTTAATAATAGGTGGAAAGGCTATTTTGATAAAGTCGTGAATGTGAGAAATGATGCAGAAGGGAATGGAGTGGTAAATGAGGATGATCTAGAAATGGAAAATAATATTGTAATGGCAGAGGTGGCTGTTAAACAAATGAAAGCAGGAAAAGTACTAGGGGGTACAACCTGAAGGTTTTAGAATTCTTCAAATATTTGGTAAGTGAAATAATGCATGATGCAAGGGTGGATAAAGAAATCAGCAGAAGGATACAAGCAGGAAATACGTTCTACCAGAATGTAAGGAACCTGGTGTGGAACAGAGAAGTTCCTTTGAAATGTAGAGAGATAATGAACAAGATGTACTGTATGCTTATATTGGACATTGACAGCAAGATATGAGAGTAAAATTCAGGCCAGTGAGATGAAGTTCTTGAGGAGTAATGGTAGGGAAGACAAGGGGGGAGACAGAGTACGAAATGTTAAGGGCAGAGAGGAGATAGGGTTAGGAAAGTGAGTGATAGGATGGAGAACATTAAATTGTGATGGACCGGGGAGTTGGCCGTGTGGTTAGGGGTGCGCAGCTGTGAGCTTGTATCCGGGAGATAGTGGGTTCGAACCCCACTGTCGGGAGCCCTGAAGATGGTTTTCCGTGGTTTCCCATTTTCACACCAGGCAAATGCTGGGGCAGTACCTTGATTAAGACCACGGCCAATTCCTTCCCATTCCTAGGCCTTTCCTATCCCGTTGTTGCCATAAGACCTATCTGTGTCGGTGCGACGTAAAGCATATAGCAAAAAAAAAAAAAAAAATTGTAATGGTTTAGACATGTTATGAGGATGGAGGAGGGAAGGATACCAAAACAAATTTGGAGTCTAAGATATAAGGAAAGAGGGCGCAAGTGGGAGGTCCAGAGCAAGATGTATGTCCTCTGTCAAGGACAGTCTAAGAAAAGGAAGACTGGATTGGATTACAATTACTGAAGACTAGTGGTGGTAGGAGAGGCTACGGTGGAGAAATGCCACCAACAACCCGACCTGGCAGGAGCTGGACAAGGGAAAGTGATGATGAGTAAAGATAGAATGGTTATAAGCCAGAAGAGAGTGGTGCCTTGATATCCTTTTATGTGATATGCAGTATGTTTTAGAACTATAGTGTTCATTGCCTTTTTTATTCTATGTAAAAAGTTAAAATTAATGATGTCCGATTTCTTGTAGCATCTCATTTTGACAGTATTTAAATTTAAAGACAGTAGCATGCTTGAAAGATCAAACTACATTTTTAGACTGATTTTGACTGATCACTGCAGTAATTTGCATTTTACAATTACAGACTTCATAACTTATAAATATCATTGTTTGTATCCCGTATTCGCATTAGCTCAACTAATGTTGAAAGAAAAATGCCACTTTCCAGTACTCAATGTTTTTATATCTAGGTCATGAAAATACAAACATAATCTGGTTTGAAGTCTAACTACTTAATTAAAAGTTAGTACATGATTCGTTCCTAAAGTATGGAACATCTTCAGCTTTTAAAAAATGCACGTGAAAAAATTACCACTTATAATTAAAAACACTGATGGTGAGAATGAGGTTGAAACAAACAAAATGTCGATTTTCATATCCACGAGAAAATCTACGTCCATGAGTACAAAGTGATTTTCTTTCTTCAAAAAGTAAACTGGAACTGTTGCTGTTGGTACCTTATGTAAACTGTACATAACTTGAAACTAACGTTGGTGGACTTAAAATTTGAATAAATTTTTTTACGAGGACCGGGGAAGCTCGTTAAGAAACCAAAGTTGAAGTTAGGTGTAAACTTGTTGGTAATACGTTTTGAAGTAGTCTGCAGATGGAAAGGAAAGGAAGTTTTCTTGTGATGCGTGATGGGTATCGAAAGAACATTCAAACCACTTACCTCCCCACAGGTACTTCGCAATCTTAGTTTAGACAAAAGAAGTAAAAATCAGTCAAAGGACCATCCTATTAACTTCGAGTCTAATCATAATTTCCATCCTCCAGTTAAAAATTGAACTGATATTGGCCTTGAAGACAAGGAACTACAACTCATTAATGAAGCCCGTAAACAAAATTGGTTCTGTCCATATCATTAGAAACAATATATTACTAGTATTGCAAAAGCTGAAAAAGTAATAGCTTAATTACTTATAGACAAACTGAAATTAAGTATGAAGTTAAAAGGAAACTTCCAGAAATATTTAAAAATCAGAAGGCTAATATGCCCCATTTTCCTTTTCAAGGCTTTAAAAACTAAAAAAATAAAAAAAACAAGTGTCATAGTAAATGCTGGAGTAGAGACAAAGGAGGTCATAATTAAGTTCCAGATTTCAAGTTCCTAAGTTATCATCATCATCATCATCATCATCATCATAATTTCCCTTTATGCAGCTTCACTTTCTTCGGTCTTTCCACCACTCCTCCTCCAACACTGTGTCCCAGTCTAGGTTTCTTTCTATAATACTGCGTTGGATTGTGTCCTTCCACCTCAATTGTGGCCATCCACGGCCTTTCCTTCCTTGCATTTGGATATCCATCAACTTTTTTTGGCATTCTTTCATCATTCATTAGCTTTATATGCCCGAACCATCTTAGTTGGCTCTTCTCTATTCTGTCATTCATTTTTTCACTCCAATTTTGTAACGTTGATTCGAGACAACACGTACACAATAACAATAATAAGAATAAATAGAAATAATAATAATTTTAAAAAATAATGATAAATATAATAAATGTTGACACAAAATGTGAGTAAAGAAATAGAGAATAAGATACACTTAATAATACGAATAAGGAAATAGTAAAATGACGCAGTGGTGGTGAATTCACATCAGAGCATGCAAACGTGGTGGATAACTATCAATACCGGTACTCAAAATTAAATCAAATACAAGGGAACAGTTACAGGCCTAAAAATGACAACTAAGAGAGGAGAGTGGAAGGTGCTGGAAGCCCTATGAGGTCCATGGGAAGGTATGGTGTTATGGGGGAGAAAAGATTTACAATAATACACCCAACAGACAAATAATTATTGAGAAAATGAACATGCAATTATAAATGAACAAATAAATGAACTGCGGATTAACTTGTACTTGAGACACAAAACCTAAGATGTGTAACGGAAACAATTAAGCTCTTCAGTCACGAACAAACTTTCATATAGAGATTCACAGTAAAGTTAAATTTACGGAATGAAAGGAGGCAACCTCAAAAGAATCAAAATTTAATTACGCTATTCAAGAAAGAGTGTGTTACAGTTACTTACAATTACAACTAGAGTTAGAAAAGAAGGTCTGTTTCCGAAAACAACACGTTGCGGACTAGCATAATAGCTAAGTTATACAAATGCTCTATTTTGGAAAATGTGGAAAACTTGAGGAAACTCCGCCACACAAGATGAAATTCTACATAATTACTGAAGTTACATTAAGTGGGAAAGGTCGGACACACAAGAACGCATTTAAATAACATAAGGCAATAACATAGTGCTTACCTTTGCCGGTTGAAGACCCATTGCGGGACGGACTCAAAACGCGTCCGCCCGCTGTAGTGATCCAAATTCAAAGACGCGGACAAATTAACTCTCGCACACGAGGAACCGCAAACAGGAAATCGAGTTATTACAAATAACCAATAGCAACACTCCAGTTTGCCACATTCACCAATTAAAAATCCTAAAGCACGGGCCAATAAAAAACATTTGTGTTTTGGCCAATGACAATATTCTTCTAGAATAATCCTTTCTGCTGAATTCGCATATTAGCGGATATTACAAAATTACAGGAAACGGCCACTTACACATGGCACACCCTGCCTCACAAGTCATGTATAACAATCCACATCCCTTTATATCATTTACAGAATAAGTCAATTTAAAACAAGAAATGTAAATACCCAGATCTCTTTGAAAATAAATCTCCTTCATAGTCAATTTCTTCATAGGCCTAAATATGTTATAATTTTTAAATAAGAAAGCTACTGTACATACAATAATTTGCTTTGCATAAAGTATTCAGTTTTTTAAATGTTTTTGTTTACCCAAAATAATGACAATACAAAATTTACATAACATTACATAATAAGGAGTTCTGTTGCTTCACTGATTTCTGTTCATTGCCGTTCAACAACGGCCACAAATTTCTTCCTGGATTTTCTCATTCGTTACTTTGTCTCTTCTGCTCTTCTGTATCATACTCCTCAAGAACTGCATTTCAGCTGCCTGTGTTCGACTCTCATTCTTCTTTATCAATGTCCAAGTTTATGCCCCATAGGTTATTATGGGTACGTAATACATCTTGTACATAGTTTTCTTTACTTCCGTTGGCACATCTTTGTCCCATGACATGTTTCTTACACTATGATAGAAACAGCTTCCAGCTTGAATCCTCTTACTAATCTCAGCATCCAGTCGTGCATTCTCCATTAATTCACTCCCCAGGTATTTGAATGTCTCCACTACTTCCAAGGGCTTGTCTGAAAGTCTAATCTGACCTTTCCCTTCTTTCTCCCCTCTAGTCATAACAAGAGTTTTACTCTTTTCTACGCTGTTTTTCAATCCACATTCTTCGATTTTCTCTCTCACCACTTCCAACTGTTCTTGAACCTCTTCTCCCCAAATCACAATATCATCTGCAAATTACATGATGTTCATTTCTCTTCCTCCATATGTTTCTTTTGCTGTTCTCATGATGTCATCCATTACTATTGTAAACAGGATTGGTGATAGAACAATTCCCTGTCTCAGCCCACTAGTTATTTTGAACCAACTTGTCCTGCCAAATTGTGTTTGCACACAACAACAACATTCCTTGTACATTGCCATGATCATTTTGATTAATCCCTGTCCAATTCCTTTTTGCACCAGACTGTCCCAAATTTTAGTCCTGGGGACACTGTCATATGCCTTTTCATTGTCAATGAATGTCATCACCATATCATTCCCGTACTCTCATTGCTTTTCCATTAGTTGTCTCATAATGAGAATGGGCTCTATTGTTGACTTTCCACTTCTGAAACCAAACTGATTTTCCTGTATCTGATTTTCAACCCTCAACCTTATCCTACTTTCCAGTATCCTGTCCATTATCTTAACAGCATAGATATTAGAGTAATTCCCCTATAGTTCTCCAATACTTTCTTATCGCCTTTCTTGAAGATTGGGATGATTGTTCTTTTTTGCCAATCCTCGGGAACCTCCTTATTCTCCCAGACAATACTGAGAACCCGATATGTCCTCTGCAGGCCTACAGCTCCAGCTGCCCTTATCATCTCCACTGAAATTTCATCTATTCCGACAGTTTTTCCATTCTTCATCTTTCTTACTGCCATTTCAATTTCATTCATTGTAATTTCTTTATCCATTTCATCAACTAATTGCCTTTCGTGGTCATCCATTGAATGACTGTCATCAGTTCATATGTTCAGTAACTTCTGAAAATACTCTCTCTCCATCTATTTCTTATTTAATCTGGCTTTGTTAATATTGTGCCACCTTCATCCTTCACAAATCTGGTTACTTGATCTCTCTCTTTATTTCTTAAGATACCATACAGTAATTTCTTGCTGCTCTGCATATCATCTTTCAATTTCTATGTGAATAAGGCCCAGCTTTTCCTCTTTTCTTCCTTCACTACTTTCTTGGTCAAATTCTTTGCCTCCACATATTTTCTTCTACTTTCTTCAGTCTTAGATGTTTTCCATGCTTTCCGTGCCATTTTCTTTTCCTTCACTTTAATCTTTACCCTATCATTCCATCAGCATGTCTCTTTGTCTTTCACATTTCCTGATGTTCTACCACATACCTTTTCTGCACATCCAACCTCTGCTCCCTTAAATCTTTTCCATTCACCTTCAACATTACCCCATCTCCGTCCTGGCTATCAAGGGTATTATTTCCTTTTGAAATTCTTCTTGTATGCTTTACTCCTTCAACTTCCATACTTTAATTCTTTTCTCTCTTCTAAATAGGGTTTTTTCAATCTTTTCCACTTTCAATTTTCCTATCACAACTCTGTGATCTCCACCAAAGGCATGGCTGTAACATCTAAAAGATTCTTCCAGTGTTTCTTCTCTATGATTATATAATAAATCATGGCCTTTGTTCGCCTGTCTCCTCAACCATATCTTGTAATCTTCTGACTGTTCTTCTTCCAAAACCAGGTGCTTCCAACAATCATTTGGTTCCTCGTGCAAAAATCCATCAACAACTTGCCTTTTGGATTTACATTTCCATATCCAAAAGGCCCTACAACATCTTCCTTTCCTTGTCTTCCCATTCCAACTTGTGCATTTAGATCTCCCATCAATAGCACTTATATTCTATCTGTCTCTCCACTTCCTCTAAAAAGTCCTCTAGATGTTCATCTATGCAACCCGTTTGTGGGGTATACAACTGAAATAGATCTTTCATGCCATTTTCAAACTGGAGTCTCATCACAATCATCCTATTGCTGACACATTTTGTATATTCCACATATCCTTGAATTTCTTTTCTAAGTATGATGGCCACTCCATTTTTTGCTTCAGGTCCTCCGCTGTAATACAGCCTGTATCCTTCTCTCAGAGGAATCTTTCCTGTACCCCTCTTCTTGGTCTCGCGCAATCGAAGTATGGCTATATCTTTTTCTTTCATGAAGTCGGCCAGTTCTTCTGCCTTTCCCGTCAGTATGAGGGCATTTACTGTAGCAATCTTGATGTAGTTTGGTGCTAGTTGCCCATTTCTCACAGTTCCCCCAGCGCCCGAAGAGCTGCACGTCGCTTTTTGCAGGGGACGCCCTAACCTTTTCCGACGCATCGTATCTGCTTTGTCCATATAGACTATTTTTACGATAGGCTCACCATACCCAAAGGCAAGAACTGAAAGAAACTTGTCATTCTTTTTTAAACAGTGTGTATTTTTATTCCTTGTGTAATAATGGTTTGTTACAGTGTAATATTTAAATTGCTTGTTCGACAGACTAGAAAGCTTTTAAGTTGCATTCATCTGCATACTGCATTTCACTTTCTGTTGTAACCATAGTCGACCTGTGGGAGTGAAGTCTTGCTCGATTGAAGAGTCCTCCATCAAAATGATTCCTAACATTTACACCTTGGTTGTCTGTAGTTCTTTCATGTAGCATGGCAGCCAGGTATAGATCAAAGGGCATTGGAGCAAGTACACCTCCCTGTTTTAGTCCATGAGTAACTGAAGAGGCCCTGAGATATTATTCTCATGACAAACCTGCCCAGACATGCTATCATTGAGAGTCTGGTTTAGATCAATGAAATGCTTGGGATAACGAAAATGTTAAAGCACTTCTCACACGGCTGTTCTGGAATAAAGTCAGATGCCTTTTCCAGATTCTAGGAAACTAATAAGAGGTTTCCGCTGCTGTCTACGTTTTCCTTGGAACTGTCGTGCACAGGTGATCATGTCAGTTGTGCTCTAGAGGTTCAAAAACCACACTTGAACTCGGGAATGATCCTCTCAGAGATAATCTGCAGATGATTAAGCAGAATTCTTAACAAGACCTTCACCTGTAATGGAGAGTAATGGTATCCCAAGATAGTTACCACAGACCGCCATGATTGCCTTTCTTGAATATAGTGGTGACAGTGGCATTTTTGAGGTCTCTGGGTGGTACATCTTGGATTTTCAAAATTAAGAGGTTGAGTCTGAATAGCCTCGTTTTAAGGGGTAACTCCATTTTGAGTTAACTCCGGGGGGATTTTTTCTGATCCAGTGTCTTTCAAGGTTTCAGTCGATCAGGAGCTTCGTTGAATTCTCGATATGTTGGTGGGACTGGCATCCATGGTTACTGGGGCTGTTGTGGTTCATCACGAAGAAAGTGTCTAGCAGTGGGTATAAGTTCTTACCAAGGCTTCAAGATTTCATGCCTGTCATAAAGGATGAAAGAATTGTTTGTCAGTAGTTTTGAGTGTTCCTGTTGATTATAAGCCATAAAGTTCATTTTTGTTCTGCATTGAAGTGCAATTATTAGAATAAATGGACAAGAGGGTCCACCTTTTCAATACAGTATATCAAGTAAATGATATTACATAAATCTTGAGATTAGTTTCAGCCACTTAGTGGCCATCTTAAGCCAAATAACAATTAAACAAATTATGTGATAACCAAAACATATGTATACCAGGCAGACAGTGTTTTAGGAATAATTATAACATTAAAATATATATAATAACAAAAATTAAGGTTATGATCTTCTTGTCACAATATTATGTCTTCAAGTTGACTTGGAACCTCAGGCAGGGAAGTAAATCTGGAAATGATAGCCAGAACTAGGAATGAATAAATATACAGAAAAGAAATTAAAAAGGAGAAATATTATTTGAGACTCGCCTCTAATGTCGGATGTAGAAGATGCACTGACTTGCTGGAGGAATGTCTGATGTAGAACAAGCACCGACTTGCTGGAGGAAGCAGGCAGGCCATGTAACCAAAGGAGTGGATAGGGAACAAGCACTGACTTGCTGTAGGAAGCAGGTAATGTGAACAAAGAGTAGATAGGGAGAGGAGGGGAGGGAAGGGGAGTGAGGCGAGAAGGAAAGAAGGGGTATCTAAAGTGGGGCTGAAGGATGAGGAAAGAAAGACTGCTACTGAGAGGGGAATTTAAAGAGTTTGTAAAAGAAAGAGTTATTTTTATCTGAGGAGTGATTACTAAAGATAGGAATTCAAAGGTCAAATAAAATGTTTGATTTCTGAAATTTCATTTAGATTTAAGTTAGGATTGAAAAACTGTTCCAGATGGCTAAAACAATTTTCCGTTATATTGAGCTGGGGGAGTCTCCGTGGCTCAGACGGCAGCGCATCGGCCTCTCATCGCTGGATACCGTGGTTCAAATCCTGGTCACTCCATGTGAGATTTGTGCTGGACAAAGCGGAGGCGGGACAGGTTTTTCTCCGGGTACTCCGGTTTTCTCTGTCATCTTTCATTCTAGCAACACTCTCCATTCTCATTTCCTAGCATCTATCACTCATTAATATAAATCACTTTGGGAGTGGCGACCCCATCGTAATAACAGCCTATATATGATTCATTCATTACATCCCTGACCCGGTCAAAGACTGGAAAACAGGTTGTAGGTTTTCATTTTCATTGAGCTGGGGGCTTTTTGTACAACTTTGAGAATTTTCATGTCTTGGTTGATATTAGTGAACTTACGGTTAGTATCACCCATGTGCTGTCCCATGTCCAAAAATCTGTTATATTTCAAAGCGTTAACATGCTCCAAGTATCTTCCTCGAATAAGTCAGTGCTTGTTCTACATCAGACATTAGAGGTGAGTCTCATAACTTATACAGAAAAGAAATTTAAAAGGAGAAATATATTTATTCACTCCTAATTCTGGCTATTTTCAGGCCCCAATTTACAAATGGGCGTACTGCGCATTTGCCCAGGGTGCCAGTTTTTTGACGGTCGGTGGATCGAGTAACTATGGCCTGCGTGAATTAAGTCTTAAATTCATTACACTCAAATTACTTTCACTTTCCACAAATTATTCCAATTATTTTATTAGTCTGCATAAAGCACTTTAAACTATTCTAATTTTAAAACCTGAATTTAATCTATATATTATCATTTCATGAAAAAATTAAATAACTGCAAACAATAAGAAGGCATTATTTAACTCGTGCGGGTGCTGGGTGGGCAATTGTAGTTGGTGGCCAGGCAACCCTTGTTAGTCTAGACAACCACTGCCCTGTTTGTCATTGGCTCGTGACAGTTCGTTTGCGTATTGTTGTTTACATTCGCTTGCCATCAAGCTGATAATCTCACCTAGCCAACTCATTGTCTCGTGTAATTCTGACATGTTTTTCAGTATTTAACCGTGAGTAAAAAGTTAAGTGGTGCTGAATACAAAGAACGCGCTGCTAAAAAGCAGAGTGATGAACTTGAACTACTTAAGTTAGTGCATAAAATGGTCAAGTTCCTTACTTTGACTCGTTAAACTCCAACCTCGGAATCGGAATTCCAAGATGACTTTAACAAAACCTTTGACTTCGTCATCGGTCCCATTTAACTTTACACAAGAAGACTTACAATGCCTAGATATACAGACTGATCAGCCCTGTGTTAATATTAAATTGAACGATGAGCCTGACGTTGATATAGATGTTGATTTTTGGTAGTAAGACAAGGTCTCTTGAAGCACTGCTTCAAGTAGCCTACGCAGTGGCCTCCACGGTATGCACTAGCCATGCGTCTTGGTAGGTGTGCTAGGTACCAACTGACGAGCCCAACCTAGCACACGAGGGCAAAACGCTGGCAACCAGGAATGAGTTAGCTGGAAAATTTATAATGTCCAATAACGGACCATTTATATTGGTATTGAGCCTGAAGTTTTCCAGCAGCCGTTTGGAACTATTTCACAATCACAACCTGAGGTAACTTTTCATTTTCTATAGATGATTCTGCTATTTGGAATGTCAAGTTAAATTTAGTAGTTGAGAATGTTATTAAACATTGCCCAAAACAAGACTTACCGAGCTCAATAGCTGCAGTCGCTTAAGTGCGGCCAGTATCCAGTATTCGGGAGATAGTAGGTTCGAACCCCACTGTCGGCAGCTCTGAAGATGGTTTTCCGTGGTTTCCCATTTTCACACCAGGCAAATGCTGGGGCTGTACCTTAATTAAGGCCACGGCCGCTTCCTTCCCAGTCCTAACCCTTTACTATTCCATCATCGCAATAAGACCCAACTGTGTCAGTGTGACGGAAAGCCAATAGCAAAAAAAAAAAAAAAAAAAAAAGACGTAATGGTGGATTTTTTGAAATCTCTGCAAACTTACAATGATGGTAAAAGAACATTGTCTCAAAATATGTTTAAGATTACTTTTTCTAATGGAGACTATGTTTTAAGAGATTGGTTATTGTATTTACAGCCAACTGGGAAAGTATTCTCTATTCATTGCTGTTTGTTTCAACCAAACAATGAAAAAATACATTTTTCTACCGGTTTTAATGACTGGAAGCACAGCTACGAACTACTGAAACATTGTGAACATTCTCATGTTCACAGGCGTAATGTTCTTACGTACATCACCAGACAAAAACAGTTAATGCAGGTTGATAAAATTCTGTGTACACTATATGAAGAAGAGGTAAACTACTGGCGAAGTATAATCTCGAGAATAATATCTGTTGTACGATTTTTGTCAGTTAGGTGTTTACCTTCCCAATGAGACAATGAGGATTTAGGATCAACTTCAAATTATTTATATCTTGGCTCGAGTTAATCAGTGAATATGACCATTTCCTTGCCCAACACATCAGAAAATATAGTAACAAAGGTCAAGGGTACACCTCATACCTGTCTTCTCAAATATGTAATGAATTTATTTAAGTTACGGGGTATTGTGTGCTTAAAACTGTAGTTGATGAAGTAAAAGAAGCTTGGTACTACTCTCCCATCGTAGATTCGGCACCTGATTGCTCTCACACTGACCAGTTGGCTATTGTTTTATGATATGTACCTCAAACAGAGCCAAAGCCTGTAGAACGACTCACTAAGCTTCTGCCTGAAATATCACATACATCTGCTGGACTAGAAAAGGGTATAGTTGACTGTTTTGAGAGTTTCAAAATCAGCATCAAGAATTGTAGGGGCCAATGTTATGATAATACTTCCAATATGTCACGAGCTTATTCAGGTCTTCAAGCTCGAATAAAGCAGCAAAGTCCCCTTGCTGAATACATACCGTGTGCAGCACATTAATTAAATCTTGTTGGTTCGGCTACCGCAGAATGGTGCACTGCCACAGTGGTTTCCTTTGCCTTCGTCCAGGAGTTGTGTCAACGTACAGGTGGAATATTTTGAAGCAATTCTTGGCAAAACACGGTATGCCAGTGGTAAAATCTTTATCAGAAACCAGATGGTCTGCAAGAGCAGACGCTGTCAGAGCTTTGGTAAAATGTTATGAAGAAATACGACAATCGTTGAGGCAGCTATCTGAAGACTCCAGTGTAAAACCTGTTTGTTGACTTGACACACAAAATATTGAAACTAAATTTCAGAATTTCGAGACCACTTTTCTGTTAGTTGTGTGGAATGACATTTTGGAAGATGTTGACAAGTGTTCTAAAAACTTGCAGTATGACAATCTTAATCTTGAGGGAGGAGTAAAAGAATGAAAACCCTGGAAGGATTCATCAACGCAAAAAGGGATGAGTTCGACATATTTGAGCAATCTGCTTTGAAAATAGATGGATGTGATGATCCAAGCTACTCAAGAGTAAGAAAATGGAACATATTTGCAGACAAAACAGGTGGGATTGAAGGAGACCTAGATGCAAGAACAAATTTCAAAAATAATGTGTTCCTTAAAATAATGGACACACTTATAGGAAACTTAGCAAGAAGGAAAGAAGCATATGAAGTCATAGCTTCCATATTTCAAGTATTACCTCTACTACTGACTTGCTCATCCGAATCATCAGAAGTGAAGATCGCTACTTTGAAACTTAGTTCGCTGTACCCTGAAGACATCAGTCAAGATTTTGTAAATGATGTGTACACTTTGAAATGTATGTTGAAATCGAGAGATTCCAAAACTTGCCTAAAGTGTATTCTTACATTAAACAAAACAATTTGTCAAGTACTTTTCCCAACCTTGAAATTGCAGTTAGGATGTTTTTGAGCTTACCAATAACCAACTGTACCACATAAAGGGATTTTTCAGTTTTAAGTAGAGTAAAAAATGCCAAGAGGGCAACTCTTCTTAATGAAAAGTAAAGCTCATAAGCCTTTATGTGCACTGAAAAATATTTAACTTGAAAACCAACTTTGATGAAATTGTTCAAGAGTTTGCCAGGAAAAAATCAAGGAAAATATCTTTTATGTAAAGTAGTATCATACACAAGGGGCGGTAAAGGAGTGCTCGGTTTGCCCGGAAGGACATGGGTTAGATTCCCCGTCAGGAAGTCGTAAAATTTAAGAAACGAGATTTCCACTTCTGGAAGTGCACATGGCCCTGAGGTTCACTCAGCCTACACCAAAAATGAGCACCAGGTTAATTCCTGGGGGCAAAGGTGGCCGGGCGTAGAGCTAACCACTCTACCCCATCAAGTGCCGAGGTTACGGTCAGTGGAAGCCTTTACCTTCCACCCCTCCAAGGGCCTTCATGGCCTGTACGGAGATAACTTTGCTTTGCTTTCTTTGCCAGTATTATATAAAAGTAGCCTATAACAAAACTTGTATTTTTAAATGTGATTGAAATAAATTACAATAAATTAATGATAATTTGTGTCTTATTTCTAAATTTATTTACTTACACTCAAACTATCAAACTAAACCAACGGCTTTTTAAATAAAAATAAAAACAGCCTGATTCTTATTTGGCTGTTGACTTTATTTAGCTTGATAAATTTAATTATGAGAATTAACTTTATTTGCATAATGTGCTGTTTTTAAAGTCATAATCTTGAAAACTGTAATCTTTAATTTGTAAATAATTGTTTTTTAGAGGAACAGAAAAGCAAGGGGGGGTGCGGCTATATATTGTTTGCCCAGGGCGCTAACTATTTGAAATTGGGGCCTGGCTATCGTTTCCAGATTTACTCCTTTGCCTGAGGTCCTACATCAACTTAAAGGTATATTGTGACAAGGTCATAACCTTAATTTTTGTTATATTATATATATATATTTTAATGTTATAATTATTCCTACAACACTGTCTTTGTCTGGTATACATATGTTTTAGTTATCACATAATTTGTTTAATTTTCATTTGGCTGAAGATGGCCACTAATTGGCGGAAACTAATCCCATGACTTATGTAATATAATTTACTTGATATACCGTATTTACGCGAATAATCCCCGCCAGCAAATAATCCCCGCACCCTAACTTTAGGAAGGCTGATATTGAAAAAAAATGCCAACATTGACGCAAATGAAACCCTTACCCCAATTCGTGCCTCAATTTTTAAAAAAAAGTATGCGGGTATTATTCGCGTAAATACCGTATTGTATTCTTATAATGTTCCTGTTGAGGAACGAATTCTACTTTACAGCTCTTATGCAGTCATTGAAGTTCTTCAGGTCTCTAGCATTGTTAAACCTCTGCAGGTTCAGAGCTTTCTGTTGCCACCAGTCATTCTTGATTTCCCATATTTGTGTCTTGACGTTTCTGTTCGTGTCCCAAGAAATGTGAAATGTGCTTCCTTCATATTGAAGGCTGAATCTTGAAGGGGGCTAGATGGGTCTCCTGCTTTAGTAAGATAAAATGTTTTTTCATTATTGTCATCAAACCAGTCTTGCCTCTTCTATTTTTTTTCTCAAACCATTGGTTTCCTAAGCTGACTCTGTAATTATTTTGTTGTAAACTGGCCCATTCTTGTTCAACATCCTTTTTATTCACTGGATTATTTGCCACCCAGTCAGAGATGATATTCTAGAATTCATCTCAAAGTTTAACTTTCGTCTGGACAGGTTAGGGTAATACTTTTGTGGTATTTTGCTGCAGAAAAATCTTTAGTCAGCAGATGAGGAACCGAGCAAGCTGTTTGGGTCATGTAGCTATCAGCTTGCATTTGGGAGATAGTGGGTTTGAACCCCACTGTTGGCAGCCCTGAAGATGGTTTAATGTGGTTTCTCATTTTCACACCAGGCAAATGCTGGACCTGTACCTGAATTAAGGACATGGTCGCTTCCTTCCTACTTCTAGCCCTTTCCTATCCAAACGTTGCTATAGGATCTTTCAGTGTTGCAGTGACATAAAGCAAATTGTATTAAATAAATAGAAAAAGCAGATGAGGAGTTTGTGATCCATCCAACAGTCATTAATTTTTCATGCAGTCCAAGACTGCTCCAGTGCACAATCACTTCAGAGGGAACTTATAAGCAATTAAATAGCTTATTTGCTTGATCTTTCATCACTGATAGGTTTGCTTTCAGATATTTTCTTGTTTATTGCTCATAATGGATACTGAATTATTGTATGTCATCATCTTCTTCATCCGTTCCCTTTTCCAGATTCTCACGTTCATTTTCCAAAATATGATTTCAGGATACCATCAAACATTTGTTTTAATCTTGAGATTCTAGCGAGACCTGTTTAGATTGTATGGTTGAGTTGATTGATTGCATTTTGCGTTTCATTTCTAATAACAGTGCTTTGTTTGCTTTAATACTAATTTTGTTTTCTGATTTCAGTTTGAAGAGGAATTCCAACACATATTTTTATGTGACATTTGCAGCATACTTTCTTGGTTTGATGGCTACTATATTCGTGATGCATTTATTCAAACATGCGCAACCTGCCTTGTTGTACCTTGTGCCTGCCTGTTTGGGAACCCCTCTTGCATTAGCAGTTGTGAAAGGTGACATCAAAGCTATGTTTTTGTAAGTATCGAAAGCAATTTAATACACCTGTATGAGTGAACATATTTTCTAGAATTCTGTAATGTAATGGAACTAATGTTATTTTAATGGACCTCCAAGTATAATCTCTGATGTTGCATTGCTCTGTTAGCAAAGTTAAGGTGATGATTTTTATGTCTATGGTTATGAAAAATGTTTAGATTCATGGTGAAATAGTTTTCATGCCATTAACTTGTTTGAATCTCTCCTACAAAAAAAAGCTGTCATATTTAGCTTTGCTCTCATGCAAAATTAAGAATATTGTGAAATACAATGCAGTTGTGGAATACACCATTTGTGCTGGCATTAAAACAGTATCATCCTACAATCTGACCTTGTCTGTATAAGTAGTGTCTCCACAGGCCTCAAGATAATGTAAGATTGTCAGAGGCAGCTGGTGTGTAACACTTTATCCAGAACAGAATGAACTGTTTGTGTGCATTTGTGGTATGACCCTGGAATACATTCAACTGTTGTTTTTCTAGAATTTTGTAATGCAGTAGAACTAATGTTATTATAATGGTTCTTCTGGTATAATCTCTGATGTTGCATTGATCTGTTAGCACAATTAAGGTGATGTGTTTTATGTCTGTGGCTACAAAGAATTTTCAGGTTCATGGTGAAATTGTTTTTATGGTGTTAGCTTCTTTGAATCTCTTCCCCAAATCAAAAAACACATGAGAATGATACTGTGCAAAGAAGAATCTATTATTAGGCAACTTAAGGTAAATCAAACTCAGATTATGGTGTCCAATACCTAGAGGAGTTTGTTTTTGTTAGTTAGCGATAAAATGAAAAATTTTATTTATAGGTTAGGATGGTTTTATTTTCACGTATTTACATGTTTTGTGTTGTCCGGCAGTGAATTTAAATCATGAAATTACTCTAATTTTGTAAATAACACCTCAAACACCACAATCTGCAAAATAAAACCATTTTTATAAAAATAAGCCAACGTTTGAAATTGTTTGGTGTAAATTTGAGAATAACCAATTGTGTAGTTTCACGAGGGGCAATATATTGTTGATAGTCTCATTACTTGGCGACTTACGAGTAATGGAGTCGGTCTTGGAATAGTAGCGCTGTGGCGTCATACTTCGTTTTTGTTATCTCAGATTAATCATAATTGGGGTCAGTTTTTGTCTGTCTGGTTGCTTTTGTGAACATCACAGCAAAACAGGTTGAAATAATTTCTTGAAATTGAAGTAGAGGGATATGCAGAGTGTGCACTAGGCTATATATTACCTATTTACTTGTGTATTAGACCCCCTCGCGTATTAGACCTCCCCCCCCCCCCCCTGGCTTTTCGTGACGAAGAAAATGAAAAAAAAAATTTGCCTATAAGACCCCCCAACGTAATTCATCAGAGAACAATGACGATTCCGCTTCGAAGCGGGTACAAGTCTTATTGCAGCTCTGATGACATCACCAAATTTGTGAATAGTTTCGTCCGTACAACCTACGCAATGAAAAACGCGTCGAATCCATGCGGTACATCTGTGTTTCGTAGTTAAGAAATGTCCACCCCTGTAGCGTAGGTCTACTGCAGCTCTGATGACGTCGCAGAAATAGGTGAATAGGCCTAGCTTCGTGTCCAACCCGCGCATTGCAAGCATGCATCAGTCATGCTATATGTCTGTGTTTTGTAGTTAAAATTGTCTGCCAGCGTAATGGTTAGCACAATTAGTTGCTGTTTTCGGGGGTCTGACTTTGATTCCCGGTACCGTACTGCCAAATATTTACGAATGGCAGGAAGGTTGATATGCGGTAAAAGCGCTACATGTAACTCTCCTCCACTGGGGGTGTGTCTAAAAAGAGCTATACCACCTCGGGATGAGGAAACGAGTTTACTTTAATTGAGAAATATTTGCGGTTGTTGCTATTTGTACAGCAGACAACATCATTAACAACGTGTTTGTTTAATATCTCGTAACTCAGGCCATTATAGGTATATATTTGGAGAGAAGTAAGTTTAAAACGTGATAAAAGCTATCCAATTAAAACGATTGTTTTACTCGCCAACGTACCTAACAAATAATAATAATAATAATAATAATAATAATAATATGTTCCCACGTACTTTAAACGATTTTCGGAGACGCCAAACAAAACATACTAGGTATGCGTTAATAAAAAATGGAGACAACGAACGTACAAAATTAAACATTATGATAATAAAACAAATTACCACCACACCTCTAGATATCCATAAATGCGGTATATTTTCCTGTTATTTTTATTTTTTTTCCTGTCGAACTTTTGGCACTGTCAGGGCGATAATATACCTAACTTAAACAATGTGGTCTGTCTTATCTCATGGACAGCTGTTTACACAAATCCTGATGTGATAAATGTAGAGAACAACCATGAAATGTACTTAATAATGTCTGTGTTTCAACAGCCACAGTTATCAAAATAGTTTCCAGTTACTGTGTATTACATTCGGAAGTACAACTCGTAACACGCTGGTTATCAGCTGATGGTTTGGCATGCCTTCTACAGTATGGCTTCTTTCGGAAGGAGTGGCTTCTGCTACATATACACCAACTGGGAATATCAGAGACCATCTAGGGATAGTTTTACACTGTTTAGACTCTATTGTCGGGAACGAAATTATTTTTAAAAGTTTCAAAAAGACGGGACCTCGTATGCTCTTGATTGCAGTGCATGGCTCAAAGAGAATGAAGCATGGCTGACACGACTGACGAGAGATAGCAGTGAAGATGTCGTCACTTAGAATGCCGACACGCCGGTAGCAAGGCAGGGAATTTGGCGGCGCAAGGCGATAATTCAGATGAAAGCAGTGATCAGGTTTACTGTGTGGTAGGCCTACTGAAATGGCGTTTGGCTTTTAGTGCCGGAAGTGTCGGAGGACATGTTCGGCTCGCCAGGTGCAGGTCTTTCGATTTGACTCCCGTAGGCGACTTGCGCGTCACAATGACGATGAAATGATGATGAAGACAACACATACACCCAGCTCCTGTGTCAGAGAAATTAACCAATGTTGGTTAAAATTCCCGATCCTGCCGGGAATCGAACCCAGGACCCCTATGACCAAAGGCCAGCACGCTAACCATTTAACCATGGAGGTAGGCCTACTGCTGAACTGACAGAGACAAATGACTGGCCATTAAGTTCTTTTGTATCAATATTTAATTATATGATAACACGATACACTTATCCCTTTCTTCTACAGGATCGAGTATGAAGTGAGACGAATCTTCGTAGCGAGTTTTTATGGCCGTATGCCCTTCCTGGTGTCAACGTCACCAGAGGAATTAATGAGTTGTAACGAATGACGTGATATGAGTAACTAAAATGGACTTTTATATGTACTGTAGGCCTAAATGTCGTGTTCACCATTTTTCATCTTTTTACGTTTAGAAATACTGCCTTCTGACGAAAATAGCTAGTATAACTTAAATACATTCTATGTCTGTTAAATAATAGTATAGAATGTTTACACGTACAATTTATAGCTCTTCGTAACCTAGAAATCATGTGTTCGCTGCACAAAATTTTGAGGTTATCGCATATTGGACCCCCCTTTATTATCTTTGGCTGTAAAAGTGGGGAAATAAAGGGGTCTAATACGCGAGTAAATATGGTATTTGCTTGATATACTGTGACATAGAAATATTGGGGATCATCAAAACAGGAAATATCAAATTTCTCCTTTCATATTAGGTATATTAGAATTCTGTACATTTTAAAAGTTGTGTAAAATATAATTTCCAATATTTTGTGTGTTACAAACTTTTACCTTAAGAGTAAAAATAACTGATATTCATGACTGCTACATTATTCACAAACGTCCAAATGTCCTGGAATATATTTGTTCCATTAAAAACCTGTACATGACGAACCTTATAAAAATTGAAATATACAGTTCTTTGTCTTGTATATTTTTACTGCAGGGTCAGTGATAAGAGATCTTCATGAATTTAGATTTTCAGAGCGAAGGCCATCGATGTCAAACATCACTGATTTGGAAATAATGTTCAATCTTTATGGTAACAAGTTAAATGGCGATGATGGTGAGAGTTTTTATAAAGTACAAAACTGTATCATCAGCTTATATTGATCAGGAAAACAGATAACTATTGAAATGAGAACAACCATAGTAAAAGAAAAAGGAACTGTAAAGGAAGGTGGAAATGTGACTCCCCGACCTTGGATGTTCTAATATCGCCAAGCCAGAAGAAAATGAAACGCGATGGACTCCAATGTCCAAAGCCTATTAGAACTGGTCAACAATAACAGTACATTGACTGTTGTTAACACATTCACGCCCGTCATCTGAGCGGCTATTTAAAGGGCTGGCCCTGCTATTCCAGCTGTTAGTTGCAGAGCAAACAACAATGAATTCTATTCACAATAAGTTCTAAACTGAACACTATATGGAAACCAAATTTTGCACATACCTCAATGAAGTCCTCTAGTATCTGTGTAGGGTGTGGTAGGTAATGTCACACTTTCCTGGGTGAATGGGAACACCACACTTTCCACAAAAATAGCATGTTTCACTAATAATTTTATTTTTGAAGCACACTTTGCACCTTCTTCAGTGGAACTTGACTATATTTGATGGTGGAAACTTCAAGAGAATACGCTCTTTTCTCTTCCCATCTAAACCTAAATGATGGATGCTTGGCCGGTGCCCTTTTTGGCGGCATAATCGTGGGACGTTTACTTGGAGCTGATGAAGTAGATGGAGCTGAGATTTCGGAGAGAGGTGACTGTACTTGTATGCCGGGTTCACTTTTCTCCCCCGTTTGAGAATTGCCTGGTGTTCCTTTAGATCTTTTGGTACACCCCTATTTGACCGTATTTTTCCACATACGGCAGTGTTCTGTTCCCGTAATTGTTTCGCGAATCCAACGCTATTTGTAATAATTGTCCATATAGACTGTATACACCTGGCCAAGATAATTTTCAAGCAGCTGAAAAACTGTGCTTTGTAAATTCGCATCACTTGCATCATTTATATTGTCCCTACGTGCCATGGTTACACTTCAGAACGCGATTATACACACGCTTGTGCAATCACAAACCAACTACGCAGCTAGTTGTGCCAGCCCTAGGCTACATTCAGAAACAAAACAAAGAAAGTGCATTGGGAGGGAAAATCGCCGTGGCCATGTGGTTTCTGGTGAGTAGAAGCATTCATAAGGGTATTACTTTCATCTCTCTCGCACATATTTGTGACCAAAATAGATCCCAGCTGCGTAGGAACGGCTCCAGTTCAAGGTTGCGGTTATCCGGGCTAACTCGGATACAGTCCACAGCATGGTCACACGCTATAGGCAGTAACTCGGATACGGGCGTGAATGTCTTAATTGAGAAGTGCTGGTTCTCTCTTCGGCTGCTACTCTTCTCCACTTGATAGCATTACTGCTGTAGTTGTATATACAGAAACCTGTTGTTTTCAATAATTAGTTTACAATAAAATGTAATGAATTCTTTCTTCACTTCTTCACCGTTATATTTTATTGCCCCATTCTATAGTCAAGAATTTGAGGCCTTCCGTGATAAACTCTTTTTATTTACCTACTCTTTGAATTATTTCTCCTTAAAAATAACAACTCTGCCTTTTGTTTGCCTCAACACTTTTCCATGCTCTCTCATCCTGGACTACTTGAAATAACTTCTATGTGACCACTTCACCTTCTAGTAGCAAAGTTTTCAATATCTTATCTTCCAAGTCTTTTTTTCTGTTCCTGAAATTGCTTGTTACCTTGTTTTAATGAATTGAGCCCTTTTTCAGTTTCCTTTAAATTCCATTGTGAGCATCCCATATGGTTATAACTTTCTGCATTTGTCACTTAATCATTGATTTATTTGTTATAATTTTTATCTTCAAGTTACATATTTTCTTTGCCTCATTACAATGCAGGATAATCATTCTTGCAATATTATTTGTGCTGCTTGTGATGACACCATCCCACTATTATTAATTACATAAATTTTTCACATCTTGTTATTTTACAGGTATGAAGACCATCCATCTGAGAAAGCTGAAGAGCCAACTAAATCTGTCACAAGCAAGAAAGAAAAATAGACATTCCATTATTTTCGTACAAGTTTCAGTGATGCAACCCAGGAGTGGTCTAATGGGAAGGTGCAGCCCATTTTTATTTTATTGTAATTTTGAAATAATTTTGGGGGCTAGAGTCGAGTGGACCATATATTTTCAATTACCCTATATTGTCATTGAAACATATATTTTCCTGAAGTCTATTTCTTTAAGGCCATTTAACACTGATAGCAGTTTTGAATTGTATCTACCTAATTTCCCTGGTACACTGAAAATAGCATATAAGGAAGTTATTGCCCTTTCTAAATACATCAGTCTTCAATAGAACTGTATTGTGAAGATTATACTAAACTATCCAGATTATGAAAATACTGAATTATACAGCCTTATAAAGGTTTTTTCCTCAAAAGAATGCTTTCATTGGACAGTTATTAGAAATGTGTACAGTTGGCACATTAATCTGGAAAATAACATTATTCCCTAACTTGCTAATTTAATTTAATTTAATTTAATTCCTTCTCGCAGCCACATCATTGTGTACAAATGTGGCTTGACCACTGCTGGGTTAACATCAGTCTGTCTTAAGACTATGCTTCGCCAGATAAATTCTGTGCAGAAATTACAAAGAGAAAAAGTGAGTTAAAATGTTAAAAATCCATTGATTGTGATCATTATTTGCCTTCGGTATGCATGAGAAACCTCTGCCGTATTCTACAGCTGGGTATTTCTTATAAGAAATTTTCCCATCAAGGGAGAATTCTCGCAAAGGGTGGAGTTGATAGCTTGTCTGTCCCTGAAATGTGATTTGAATTCTTCCTTTCAAACTAATTTTCAACGCACATGCCAGGATGGTAGTTATTTCCATTGGGAAAGAGAATAGCTTCTCCTGTAAGAAAAAAAGAAGTATTATAATTATTTATAAATTTTATACATGAACAGAAGGAAGTTGTATAGTGCAAAGTGTATTTGTCCTTCATTGTTCTGCAGAGGAATAGGGGTTTATATCACATTGTATATAGAAAGATTGTGTAGGCCTATTGACACTGGCACAGGGGCCTACATTTGATGTCATTAAAATATTTTTTTATTAATTTGAAACTCTTCCCACTTTTTTCCTTTACTATATTTACATTGTGCATTCTCTCAAGAACTTAGGTAGGTAGATACCGGTAATTGTACAGTTGATAGAAACAAATTTCAGAAATGCTTATTATCTACAATTATAATTGTAAATCCATAAATTTTATTACATGCTCAGAGGAAATCAGCAAGAGATCTTGTTTAGATGGTCTTGATCAGTGGAATGAATTTTTAGTATTTTTATTAGGTTCATGCTGAAGGAATTTCGCCATACATGAAGTTCGATAATTATGATCTTTCGGCTTAAGAACAGCTGTTTGAAAGGAACTTACGCATTATTG
Source organism: Anabrus simplex (assembly GCF_040414725.1). Classification (NCBI taxonomy): domain Eukaryota; kingdom Metazoa; phylum Arthropoda; class Insecta; order Orthoptera; family Tettigoniidae; genus Anabrus; species Anabrus simplex. Next base: position 262,086,905 of record NC_090266.1, on the reverse strand, counting down.
ATTAGGAGGTTAACTGGAAGTAAATTGGAATTTCGAGCAGGAGAAATAAAATTATTGTAAAATTGAAATCGAAAGAAATAATTTTCCCTAAAGCATGAAGAGTGAATATTTTATTCGAACTCTTGACTATTCAGTAGTGTGAATGTTAAAAATTTTCTAGATTGTCTGCTATGAAAATAAAGTTTTTAATTTAAAGTTTTGAATTTTATTGAAAATTAAAAATGGATACACTAAGCAAAAATGAATATCGAAAGTTACTCAAATTTCAAGGTCAGGAAATGTAAATCTGCTGAATTTTATCTATTGTAATATAAATTTTCTGTATGAACTAATTACCCTTTTGTTGCCCTCTCTTGTTAGAAATTATACTTAAGGGCTCCCTCTTGAAAAGAAATAGTATTTTACTGTAGGTCTTCCCCTTTTTTTTAGCTTTTAAAATGTCTGAAAACTCTCCTTCGTTGGTCAGAAATGGTGTCTGTCTAATTCTTGTTATACAAATGTGTTTGACCAACAATTCACCTCTTCCCAGAAAATTTCATTTTATTGAATCTAGTATACCTTCCTCAATCTTATTTCTTCAGTATACAGTAGAACCTCGATAATTCGAAATCGGTTAATTCAAAATCCCGCCTAATTCGAAGAAGCTCTCGTTCCCGGAAACATGAGATACAGTTTTGCATGTTATTTAAATTGTTTAATTCGAAATACGGATAATTCGTAATTCGAAGTACAATGTCGGCCCCATTACCGAAATTCAGACTTTTAATTCAAAACTGCCTTTACAGCTTAAAACAATAGTATGTTACAGAGTAATTTCAACTCGAAATTTATCCGCGTCATAATAGAACGCGTATTCCGGAACGTAGCTTTCCGCACTTCGGTGGGTCTACAGTGCGCTTCATGATTACTAAGTTGAATGAAATCTGAATTCTTTTGTATTCAGCCTTTTAAGGAACGCCGTAATATCACGCAACAGGCAGTGTACGGAAAAACAGAATCCGCGAACACTGGTGATGCCGACAGTTGACGAAAAAAACATGGCTCATATAATAAATTTGTAGGCACCGAACAATATCGTCATTGCCGACGAAACTGCATTGCGAGCCCAAACGGTCTTATGGTTTTAAAGGAGAAATTGCCAACCGGGGAATCATACAAGGGTCGGGGATGGAAGTCATTGTAGTGCGTTGCAATGCACATGGAAGCAAGAAACTTTATCCCCTCGTCATAGGAAAGTTCGATAAGCCACGATGTTTTAAGCGCGCCGGGCACTTTCCATGCCAGTACGAAGCATCTAAACATGCAAACAGTACAGAAATCCAAAAAATAATGCATTTGCACAGGGGAACCAACATAATTTATCCTCGTCTTCGAATTGTGTGATTTTTTTTCTTTCGTTGCGTGAGGTTATGTTTGTCAGTGATTTATCCAAGTGCATTATTTGAACATTGTAAATGCACCTTGTTGGATACATTTCGGAAATAGTTCTTTCCATGGCATTCGAAAGGTTTAAACTGTGAATCGAACTGATTGCATGTATTAATGGGTCTTAGAACACTTTGTGACGCGGCAAGTGTTTACATTTCTGAAGTACGAGAGAAGTGCCATAGCGGGAAATCGTACAAGGGTAGAGTCATAGGAAAGTTCGATTTTAAGGTCATCGGGTACTTTCTGTGTGAATACAAGGCATCTAAAATGCATACATTATAATCTAATGAATAAAGCACCTGCATATGGGAGCCAGCATAGATTTCTCCTCGTCTTTGAATCGTGCATTTTTTTCTTTCTTTCGTTGCGTGAGGTTGTGTTTGTCAATGAGATATCCAAGTGCATTATTTGAATACTGTAAATGCACCTTCTTGGAAACATTTTGGAAATAGTCCTTTTTTCATGGCATTTGAAAGGTATAAATTGTGAATCAAGGTTAACTGCATGCGGTAACGGACCTTAGAACATTTTGTAACACGGCAAGAGTTGGTACTTCTGAATTGCGAATTGGTGGTTAATTCGAAATCACGTAATTCGAAGTCCGTGTTTTGAGTCCCAACGACTTTGAATTAACAAGGTTTTACTGTACTTTCTTCTCAGTCTTATTTGCTGGTAGTTATTTTCATATTAAGAGTGTGAATTTCAAGTAAGGAAACATTCCAGAGAAAGGAGTAATTCAATTTTACATCATTCCTACATACTGTCACAGAACTTCTTTGTTGCCATGACTTATCAGAAAGTACAGTGCATGTATTACCCTTTCTTCTCCAATAAATAAAATTGTAATTATGAAGAAATATTCCTCAGAAGTATGAAATGTTCATAACTGCAGTTGTTTAGTACAATAGGCACTATATGAGATTCTTAATCTACAGAACTGTTGTAGGGTTACCAGAAATCTTATACAAAAGAGTTTGACCACCAACTCGTCTCTTTCCAGAAAATTTCATTTTATTGAATCTAGTATACTTTCCTCAATCTTATTTCTTCAGTATACTTTTTTCTCAGTCTTATATTGTATTGAAATTTATAGCTTATAGAAATGTAATATACTTAAAAAGGATCCTGAAGTAATACAATACTTTGCAATTGTAAAAGCAACAAAAAAATTCTGTTATGTATTTCAGTTTTCCACAGTCTTCAACTTTGTATACAACTATTGCTAAATGGCGTATTTTTGTTACTACTGTGGCTAAATACCATTTAAAATTTATTTTTGTGGCCTAGTTCAGTAATCATAAATACTGTTGGCTTACTACCAAAACTCCTTTGTTCATTATGATAGGACAAACTTACGTTTTGTTGTAGATTGTAGCTTAGTCTGTGCGCCGTCCACTGTAGCCTATTGGATCACTGAAGTACTTTAGAGGCAGGGTTGCATGATTCAGTCCTCGATTAGGGTTACCTATGGTATCCTCCTTGAGCAGGGTATTTTACTCGTGCTTTTTCCACACCAACTGCGGGTACTGATGAGATGATACATTACTTTTTTAGCCCCAGGGCAGTGTTTGATATAAATTATAATTTTAGTAACAAAGTTACAGTTCAGGATTTGTGATAAGTACAGCAAACATGACCATGCTGTGTCTAACCAACAAATAAAGCAACAACTACAACAAGAATCTTGTTCTATTTAACAACCATCTGTTAATGTACATAGTTAATTAATAAATCTATTGATATTTTCACATCACATAATGCTGTATGCTTTCTTTCTCATTGGTTTTTACTTTTAAGTTTGCTAATTGCTGGAGATCTCACACATGTATTGTGTGCCAATGTCACTTCCAGCAATGGATATTTACCATTAATAACCGTTTCTTTTCTTTGGTAAATATTTTTGTATTTTTAAGGGTGTTTCATTAATTTTTTGTATATATTAAACTTCAAATGGTTCTCAGGCTGACTTTTAACTGTCTATACATTGCTGTGAATACTATACATACTTAATTTTTGGAAAAGTACTTCTGAAGGGAGTCACTGACTATATGTGAATTACCACTGGCACATTCATGCTTTAAACTGCTGTAGTACATTTTGGAGAGCCGATGACCTTAGAGTTGGCTTAAATGTACTGATTGTTGTTTCAAGAGTCTATTTGGGGTGAGAGCGATTAGTACAGTGGCTTAGCAGCTGCTTTTCCACCCAACCAGCCAAGGTTTGAATCCCAGTTGATCTTGGGGTGGAATTTTCACCTACAAATTCACATGGTATCAGGAAGAATATACAGCCTTCAACACCCAGTCAAGACTCAAAATGGACCATGGTAACTCCAGTGACCCTAGGATAAGCTGTTTGCAGTATATTTATATATATGTGTTGTTAAATTCCAACTTTTGCAGCATTTTAAATTGTGTATAATCCTGAATGCTAGTTGCAGTACATCGTATTCAGAAGTCCTTATAGGTAATATCGTTATGACTACTACAGTTGATGTTATGTTTGGAGAATGAGATTGAATTTCTCTTTATTATATATATGTGATAAGTCCAAAAACAAATTTACGCATTATAACTAAAAGAATCTGCAGAAGGTAATTTGTCTTCACGCTAACAGATGTTTATATTTATAGTTTCCTTTTCTTAGCAAGGTTCCTTTGCCATGGAGCCAGTTGCATTTTCACTGTGATGCTGTTAGTGCAATTCTTTATTGATTCATCATATTCATTTAATGGTCTTATTTGTAGATAACCCACTGATCTAAATTGATCATACAACAGCGCCAAAATTAGAATATATTTTCTCCAGGCAAATTCTTGTTTTAGTCCATCCTGAAATACATTACAATTTCCTAACAGTCTCTTTATATCTTTGTCCAAGATGGAAGAGAAGCTGAGCTTGAGGTAAAATGGACTAAAAATTAATTCAACTTTTGTTACTACATCTAGGATTGATCAGCTTTTTCAGAATATTTTGTGTGAACTCATTGTTTTCATAAATAATGCCTCATTAAAATTGTTTGTAATAAAATAGGTTGTCCTCATAGACAATCGGAAAAAGGTCTGTTCTTCCTATTAATCTGGACATTCAAAATTTTCATTCTAGTATTACTATAGGCATTTCTCCGGAATTGTTTATTATTTATGAGATATTTGATGTATTATATATCATCTTTTGTGTACAGAACACAAAGTCCTACTAATATTCTTCAGTACTATGCAATTTATGAAGCATTGTAATCTTTGAAATAAACAGTCTTCCTTTCTTCACCTAATAGATACATTTCTTTGCATTTAGTACAATATCCATGGATGTACGGCATTTTCCAGTTGGCCAGCTCTACCTTTAAGAGGGATTGTAACAATGTTCAATGCAATTCAGGTTACATATATTGTTTTGATATGTCTGAATGAGTATAATTATTGTGCACTTTGCACATTATTACTCTTTTAGAAGCATGCTTCAAGGTTGCTTTTGCAGTTAAAAATGCCTCTCATACATTTAAAAAAATCCATTTATTTGAAATATTTTACACCTGTTCAATATTAGTGGCAAGCTAAGTGTGTCACAGTGAATGAATGTCGGGATATGTGCTTCCAGAACTTTTCAATCAAATTACTGTTGAAGTTTGCAGTGTGTTGTACTTGAAATGACTCGTAGGATCAGATAAGACTATAAATATAACACTAATACTATTTTTGTTTTGATATTTCTGATTGAAACTGTAGCTGTTGGTGTTATAGTATTTCTCTGCTTTCATGTTAGCTCTGTCTAGGTGAGGTTTACCGGGTGAGTTAGGGGCGCGCAGCTGTGAGCTTGCATCCAGGAGAAAGTGGGTTCGAACCCCATGGTCGGCAGCCCTGAAGATTTCTGTAGTTTCCCGTTTTCAGACCAGGCAAATGCTGGGGCTGTACCTTAATTAAGGCCACGGCCGCTTCCTTCCCACTCCTAGGCCTTTCCTATCACTCCGTTGCCATAAGAACTATCTGTGGTAGTGCGACATAAAGCAAATTGTTAAAAAAAAGAAAAGAAAAAGAACTCTATGTCTAACAGAATATTTTGTAATATTTGATGAAATAAAAATTATTCCTCTTAATTGACACAAACTAGTATCAGAGAGCAACAGGTGCTTCAACAGCAGCTTCCAAAAATTTATTTCAGCAACAAGAAGATATTGATGTACGTGTTGCTAAATTGCGGGCAGGAGTACAGAAGATCAACCTTGGAAATGGCCCTTAAGTTAAAGGGGATGTAGCACCAGTAATGAAAGTAAAGCATTCTTCCAAATCAGATGCCAATGCTCAGTGTAATATTGTAACAAAACCTCAAGAACTGACCACAAAGAGAGGTAGAACAGGAAAAATCATTGACCTAACATCAAATTACTTCAGACTCGAGTCTGTCACATCATTTCAGCTCTATCAATACCGTGTAGACTTTCCTCCGGAAAAAGATCTCAATTCATAAAAACAGAAACTTGTGAGAATTCACAGAGAGACTATAGGTGCCTATATCTTTGATGGCACTCTTCTTTTTACTGCACAGGAGATTTTGAAGGACCCACTGACGTTAGCATCGCGAAGAGAAGCATATGACACCAATGTTGTTGTCACCATAAGTCTTGTAAGCAGTGCATCAGCGGGAGAATACCACTACTGTCACTACTTTAATATCCTCGTGAGACGTTGATTGGAAGCACTAAATTTATAGTTGGTGGGTCGTAATAATTTTGATGCAAAAGCAAATGTGCCAGTACCCAACCACGAACCTACTACGATGGCGTAGCAGGGCGAGAGGTGGTACTCCCTTGTGGCGCGTCCCCTGGTGGCGGATTGGGGGGTCCTAACCGGCTTGCCGGCGGACTTGAGCGAAATAAAATAGATCTCGCGGACCAAACACCACCCCCTGTGGGTGGGGGACGCAGACGGTATCCTCTGCCTGTCATAAGGGGCAACCAAGGGTTGATCGAATTAGAACCATAAGAATACTTGTAATTAGTACCATCACGCAGGGAACACCTTGGGCCGCTTTTACTTGCGCGTAGTACCACTACGTTATATACATAATAGGTTTGCGATTAGTAGGAAAAGACTGCGCTTCCGGCTGGGTTTTACAGTACCTGTGATTAGTACCACTATATGAGTGACACCATGGTTCTGCCTTGCCTATGATTAGTACCCACTATGTGAGGAACACCACGGGGTAGTAAGAGTACCTACGGTTAGTACACTTATGTAAGGAACACCATAGGTTTGAGTTACTTGTAAATGGTGCCACAATGTGCGAAACACCATAGGTCTGTGTTACATTTGCGAATTACATTACCTGTGAGTAGTACCATAATGTGTGGAATACCACGAGTCTATGCTACTTTCGAATAGTACCGCAACATGACAAATACCATGGTTCCACTTTCCTAGTAATAAATACTGTTCTGAGGGGCTGATGACCTGGATTTTGGATCCCTTTATACTACAAACATCATTGATTCAGTATTGTGCTTTAGAAGCAGTCCCTTGGTCAGTAATACTATTGTCTAATGCTAGTTTCCAGGACTGTGGGGCATTGTGGGTCAGATCCACTGATTGTTTCAAATTCATATCCATCCATTCATTCTTTGTCCTCATGTTTTGAATTCTGATCGGTGGAGGATTTTGGACTTTTAAATTGTAATTTCATTTTGTCTCATTTCATACCATTAGGGGCCAATGACCTAGATGTTAGGCCCACTTAAACAACTACCATTTTGAATTATGGCCAGTTTATGTGACTTCAACCCGACAACACGAAGACGACATTTTGCTGTGTACCGAGATCACTCACAAGCTGATGTGTCGAGATAATGCTCTTGACATTCTGGGGAGTGTTGCCGAAAGGATCCGGCTGATTTTATGCACTTATATCAGAAGTGCATTGTGGGAACAACAGTACTGACAGACTACAATAACACCCCGTGTGTATGGGGACGCAGACGAAGAATACACCCACGGTATCCCCTGCCTGTTTTAAGAGGCAACTAAAAGGGGCAATCAAGGCATGTTCGAATTAGAACCATGAGACTACTTTTAATTAGTACCACCACGCGGAGAACACCACGAGTCGCTTTTACTTGCGCGTAGTAACCCTTTGTTAGGTACGAAATAGGTTTATGATTAGTATCAACAGAGTGCGCTGTCGGCTTTCACAGTACCTGTGATTAGTACCACTATATGAGCGACACCATGGTTCTGGCTTGTCTATGATTAGTATCCACTATATGAGGAACACCACGGGATAGTAAGAGTCCATGTGGTGGGTACATTTATGTGATGAACACCATAGCTTTGCTTTGCCTGTAAATTGTGCTGCAATGTGTAAAACACCATAGGTCTATGTTAATGTGCAAATTTCATCATCTGTGAGTACTAGCATAATGTGTGGAATACCGCGAGTCTATGCTACTTTTGATTAGTACCGCAACATGACAGATACCATTGTTCTACTTTCCTAGCGAAAAGTACCTTTTTGATGGGCTGATTACTTTGATTATGGACCCTTTTATACTACAAGCATCATTGATTCAGTATTGTGCTATAGAAGCAGTCTCTTGGTTAGTAATAATATTGTTTTACGTCAGCTTCTGAGAATGTGAGGCATTGTGGGTCGGATCCACTGATTGTTTTAAATTCATGTCCATCCATTCATTCTTCATCCTCATGTTTTGAATTCTTGTCAGTGGAGGATTTTGGACTTGTAATTTGTCATTGCATTTAGTCTTATTTTGTATCATTAGTGGCCGATGACCTAGATGTTAGGCCCCTTTAAACAAGCATCATCATCATCATCAGACTACAATAACAAGACTTACAGGGTGGATGATGATTTCACAACTCCTATGAGCCCATTTTCTCAAGATGGCAAGGATGTAACATACAAGGCTTACTTCAAATCTTGGTATGGTCTTGAAATCAAGAATCCTGACCAGCCAATGCTTGGATCTCTACCCAAATTGCATGAACATCGTCGGGGCTTCTCCACACTAGTGTATCTGGTGCCTGAGCTGTGCCGTATGACTGGCATCACAGATGAAATGCGTGGCAACTTCCACCTCATGAGGAACTTGGCTGAACACACGAGACTATCACCAAAAGGCTGCATTGCAGCCCTGAACAAGTTTCACAAGAGACTTTCTGACGTGGAGAAGGTAGCCAGTAAACTGAAACAATGGAACTTTGATCTCCCAAATGAGCTTATCAACGTGGGAAATGTTGTATCTTTCCATAGTGGCACACAGAAAAACTGGTGTCGAGAAATCAGTGGTCAGGCCCTGCTGTGTACCCCAGTCCTGAGAGAGTGGGGAATTGTAGTTCCTTGCAGTTTGTCACCCAGTTCACAGTTTCATAGCAACACTTACAGGTTGCCACTAGGATGCACTTTTGCATTAAATCACCATGTGTGCAAGAGATTTTTGATGAACAGACGATAAGTTATATTGATGGGATTGACAGCATTACCCGCTGAGTTGAATAGGATCCAGTCACTACTCCTCAGGGAATAGACTGGGATGGGGGGCCTCAACCCCGACTTGGCGTGTACCAATGGCAGATAGGGGAAGTTCCTGTAGATATGCAGGGCAGGTGCGAATAAGGTTATACCAAATAAGCACCCGCAGATCAACTTGGGCAATCCACTGCCTTGTGGATATGGTTTTGACCCAAGGCTATGGGAGTAAACCCTGAAATAAAATCAAGCAAGGACAGAGGCTGTAAGGGGGCAGCCCTCTGACTCTCCTAGCTCCATCACAGGGTTAATTACCTGTATGGAGTGAATTTCAAAACAATTAAGACTAACTGAATATGATAATTGGAACCTGGAATATTACCTCTGACAGGCAAGGATGTGGATGTGGTGTAGGAAATGACGTACAAGTTCGAAATTCTTGGTATCAATGAGGTGGTGGAAAAGGGAACAGGGGGAGATATTCAGGAGTAGATAAGAGAAGTAAAGCTAAAGAAGGGGTCGGAATTTTCACAAGTGAACAATTAAGTAATAAAGTGGTGGATTGGAAGGCAGTAAGCCCAAGGATAATGAAATTAGATCTGGATCTTGAGAATAACCGAAAAGTTGCTCTCATACAGATATATGCTCCTACTGAATATAGTGATTAGGTAGAAAAGGAGATATTTCACTCTGCCCTCCAGAGGACATTGGACAAAGCTAGAGATACTATAGAATCGGTGATGATAATGGGGGACTGGAATGCTCGAGTAGGGAATAAGATGAGTTCTGGTCATGGAAGCTTGGCAAGGTATGGGGCAGAGAGAAGTCTGAACAGCAATGGGAAGAGAATACTTGAGTTCTGCATAGATAATGAAATATGAATAGGGAATTCTTTCTTCCCTTATAAACAGATCCACCAAATTACCTTCAAGGCATTGAGGCAGAAATGTACGAAGTACAATAGACTACCATGTGTACACAAAGGATACCCACTATGATGTAATGGATGTGGGGGTATTCCGCAGTGCGGAACTCAACACTGAACATGATTTATTAGTAATTAAACCCCGGTTCAGATATATACCAGAATCAACAAAAATGAATTATGTCAAAGTGAAAGTATCTGCCTTGGAGGATATCGACAAGCGACGGGAGTATGAGAATAAGTTGCGCGAAAAAACTCCTACAGAAGGAGCAAAATCACAGAGGTATGTGAAATGTGGAAGACAAATGGAAGGTGATGAAAGAGACGGTTAACCAGGTAGCGACAGAGGTGTGCAGGATCAGCAGTCAAAGGAAGTAGGAGACAGACAAGATGATGGAGCGAAACCGAAAAGGAAGCGGTTGCAGCCAAGAAGAAAGATAAAAAAGATACATGAAATCCAAAAGTGAGGAAGACAAAGGAACATATTTACAACTAAGAAATGCAGCAGGGAGAGCAGTCAAGGAAGCTAAAAAGGAATCCTGGGAACAGTTTGGAAGGGAAATAGAAGAAAGTTGTAAGGAAAATCAAAGAAAGTTCTGGCATGTGGTAAAAAGCTTGAAGAGAAAAAGGGAAAGAAAATCAGAAACATTAAGGATATAAATAACTGGCTGAAAACCAACATAAAGGACATCCTGGAACTGTGGAGCAAATATTACTCAGAAACCTTCAAGGAAACCAATAGGGTGGTGGGCATGACACCAATGGAAGGGGATAACAGTGGAGAGAGGGAAAAGGAAGAAGGTATTAGATTGAAGGAAGTGCATGAGGCAACTAAGGCAATCAAGACTTGTAAAGCAGCAGTCTGGGATAATATTTACCCAGAGTTTATGAAATTTGGAGGAAGGGAACTAGAGGAATGGATCAGGGATCTCTTCAAGTTAGTTTGGGATTCTGAGAAAGTACTAGAAGATTGGGAGCGGACCACCAAAGTTCCCATTCACAAGAAGGGAAGCTCAACTGAATGTCATAATTACGGGGCGATATGCTTAGTATCAGTTCTGCAGAAGTTATATTCAACTATAATAGAGAAGAGACATAGAGAGCAAGTGGAGGAAGAACTGGAAGAAGAACAGGCTGGATTTAGACAATCATTCACTACTGATCTGCATTTGGGGCAGTCACCCAGGTGGCAGATTCCCTATCTGTTGTTTTCCTAGCCTTTTTAAATGATCGCAAAGAAATTGGAAAATTATTGAACATTTCCCATGGTAAGTTATTCTAATCCCTAACTCCCCTTCCTATAAACGAATATTTGCCCCAATTTGTCCTCTTAAATTCCAACTTTATCTTCATATTGTGATCTTTCCTACTTTTAAAGACACCACTCAAACTTATTGGTCTACTGATGTCCTCCCACGCCATCTCTCCACTGACAGCTCGGAACATACCACATAAAAATAGGAGAGGAATTTCCACCAATCAATACTTATTTATTGTATATATTAAACTACAGGACCGGTTTCGACCTCATATTCAAGGTCATCTTCAGCTGAACCATACATACATATTTATATAATGAAGCTTTGATATAAATGTGTATGTATGGTTCAGCTGAAGATGACCTTGAATATGAGGTCGAAACCGGTCCTGTAGTTTAATATATACAATAAATAAGTATTGATTGGTGGAAATTCCTCTCCTATTTTTAATTGTGCAATTGTAAATATGGAAATGAAGATTATAGATTACGACATACCACTTAATCGAGCAGCTCGTCTCGTTTCTCCCAAGTCTTCCCAGCCCAAACTTGCAACACTTTTGTAATGCTACTCTTTTGTCGGAAATCACCAAGAACAAATCGAGCTGCATTTCTTTGGATTTTTTCCAGTTCTTGAATCAAGTAATCCTGGTGAGGGTCCCATACACTGGAACCATACTCTAGTTGGGGTCTTACCAGAGACTTATATGCCCTCTACTTTACATCTTTACTACAACCCCTAAATACCTTCATAACCATGTGCAGAGATCTGTACCCTTTATTAACAATCATATTTATGTGATTACCGCAGTGAAGGTCTTTTCTTATATTAACACCTAGGTACTTACAATGATCCCCAAAAGGAACTTTCTTCCCATCAACACAGTAATTAAAACAGAGAGGACTTTTCCTATTTGTTAAACTCACAACATAGATCTTCTGTTTGAGAAATGCAGCAGAAGAGATCATAAATCGCGAAGGGGAACTGTTTGCAGCATTTATCGATTTGAAGTCGGCATTTGACAGGAGTATCGAGAGAAGAGCTATGGATGGCTTTACAGAAGGCACGTATTACCCCCAAACTGACTAGGGTGATTAAAAGTATTTACAGGAGGATTATAGGTGTAGTGAGGATAAATAGTCAAACCTCTAAGGTATTTACAATGGAAAGAGGTGTCGGCAAGGTGACGGGTTTAGTCCTCTACTCTTTACAGTATTCATGGATCAAGTAAGAGGCCAACAAGTAAATGCAAAGTTGGAAATTTCAAGATGAGATCAGTGTGGATAAAGGCACTAGTATACGCAGATGATATCACACTTTTGGCAACAGATAGAGAAAAATTACAGATAGTGATGGGCAGTCTGAGACGAGGTCTCGAGATTTCTCAGGATTTCTCGAGACTAACGCAGGCATTATTTCTCGCGAGAAATTTCAAGAAATCTCGAGAGCGTTGTCCCCACAATGTGCGGCGAGCAGCGTGTCGTAGGCCTGCAGGTAGTCGGAGCTGAATGTTGTTTGTTCCGAATATGCGAAGAGCCAACCACGGGCGTTCTCATTTTCGTAAATACATGTCAACAAGCAACTAGGGCGTTCATTTATACCGAGGTCTATTTTGACGCAGTATAACATAATTATAAAGGATACGCATTCGGGCATTGTATGCACTGGTAGGTACACGAATGAGTGGTTTAAGTACAGAACCTGACGGCTACTGTAGGTACACATAACTAGATACTAGAGGCGTGCATTATTCGAACTCGAGACAATGCAAGATGCGCCTTGCTGCATATGCAACCACCATTATGCACGAGTGGAATGTGCAATCTAAATTGCTATAGAGTATTCGCGTCATAATTAGGTAGGAACTTCGATATATGACGGTGCAATGTGAATTGTGTCGAACTGTACGCGACAACTTGAAGACGATGTCCGAAACGCAACGTAAGTCATGGATGTCGGTTATTTTATGAGATGTCACATAGCACAGCCCACTGTGTTGCTTATTCCAAGAAGGACATTCCAGGAATAATTAATGAACAAGGGGAGTGTGTATGTGAGGATCTTCAGAAGGGAGAAGTATTCAGTCAGCTGTATGTAAAGATTGTTGGTTCCAAGGATACTGTCGAGATAGAGGAGGAGACTGAGACCAAAGAAGTATTAAAATTTACATATGATAACAATGACATTTACAATAAGATACAAAAGTTGAAAACTAGAAAAGCGGCTGGAATTGATCAGATTTCTGGGGATATACTAAATACAATGGGTTGCGATATAGTACCAAATATGAAGTAATTATTTGTTTATTGTTTGGTAGGAGGAGCTATACCAGATGAATGGAGAATTGCTATAGTAAGCCCCGTGTATAAAGGAAGGGGTGATAGATATAAAGCTGAAAATTACAGGCCAGTAAGTTTGACGTGCATTGTATGTAAGCTTTGGGAAGGCATTCTTTCTGATTATATTAGACATGTTTGTGAAATTAATAACTGGTTCGATAGAAGGCAGTTCGGTTTTAGGAAAGGTAATTCCACTGAAGCTGAACTTGTAGGATTCCAGCAAGATATAGCAGATATCTTGGATTCTGAAGGTCAAATGGGCTGTATCGTGATTGACCTGTCTAAAGCATTTGATACGGTGGGTCATTGGAGACAACTGGCAAAAATGAGTGAAATTGGACTAGACAAAAGAGTGACTGAATGGGTTGCTATATTTCTAGAAAATAGATCTCAGATAATTAGAGTAGGTGAAGCTTTAACTGACCCTGTAATAATTAAGAGGGGAATTCCTCAAGGCAGTGCTATCGGACCTTTGTTTTCTTATATATATAAATGATATGAGTAAAGGAGTGGAATCGGAGGTAAGGCTTTTTGCGGATGATGTTTTTCTCTATAGAGTGATAAATAAGTTACAAGATTGTGAGCAACCGCAGCGTGACTTCGAAACTGTTGTGAGATGGACAGCAGGCAATGGTATGTTGATAAACGGGGTTAAAAGTCAGGTTGTGAGTTTCACAAATAGGAAAAGTCCTCTCAGTTTTAATTACTGCATTGATGGGGTGAAAGTTTCTTTTGGGGATCATTGTAAGTATCTAGGTGTTAATATAAGGAAAGATCTTCATTGGGGTAATCACATAAATGGGATTGTAAATGAAGGGTACAGATCTCTGCACATGGATATGAGGGTGTTCAGGGGTTGCAGTAAGGATGTAGAGGAGAGGGCATATAAGTCTCTGGTAAGACCCCAACTAGAGTAGGGTTCTAGTGTATGGAACCCTCACCAGGATTACCCGATTCAAGAACTGGAAAAAATCCAAAGAAAAGCAGCTCGATTTGTTCTGGGTGATTTCCGACAAAATAGTAGCGTTACAAAAATGTTGCAAAGTTCGGGTTGGGAAGAATTGAGAGAAAGAAGACGAGCTGCTCGACTAAGTGGTATGTTACATGTTATAAATCTCATTTTTGGTCCGTATTGAAAATTTACAGTTCAAGAACAATAAAAGTGTTATAATTTAATCCACCTATTCAATACAGTGGAACCTCGGATTGCGAGTAACTTGGTCTACGAGTGTATTGCAAGACGAGCAGATATTTTAAATAAATTGTGACTTGATAAGCGAGTGAGGTTTCGCAATACGAGCGTCACGATTACGTACGTTTCCACCTCCCCTGTGCCTTTGTTTTCCCCTCCCCCTGCCACTCTCTTTCCTGGGAAAGTGTGTGCAATCATTTCCTGCGCTGGACTTCAGTTGGCGTGCCTCGCTCGCATAGTCAACACCGTATGAGTGTACATGTTTTGTTTCTGTCATCTGTGATATAACTGTTTTGCAACGATGGGCCTTGTGAATGAAAAGAAGGCTAAAAAGGAATTTGGGCGTAAGAAGGAGATGATTACAGTGGATGAATCTGTTCAATGACAATGCAATGTCACATTTTCGTGAAATCCTCAAAAAGAGGCAAAAGCAACAGTCATTGGACAGGTTCCTCGTTAAAGTTGCATGAAAAGAAAACGCTTCCAATGAGCCAACCGATAGCAGTGGCTCCGTTAGTGAAATTCATGCTACACAGTAACTCTTCTCATGTCATCTCTCGTCTCCTTCTCACCAGCAATGATTCTATTTTAAGCTGAAGTGCAGTTTAATTGTTTTACGTTATATTTTGTTTTAGAAATGTTATGCGAATAAATGTTTTTGTGTTGTGGACGAATCATCCAAGTTTCAATAGTTTCTTATGGGAAAATTTGCTTTGATATACGAGCGATTTGGATTACGAGCATGTTGCCGGAACGAATTATGCTCGCAAACCAAGGTTCCACTGTACTTTTATTTTCACTTATAATGGTTACATAAATAGACTCACAGTTAAATGGGACATGTTTCGCCCTCAATTAAGTGCATCTTCAGCCTAAAAACAATCAAGAGTACAACAAATATTAAAAGTTTAGCCAGTTATTAATATTCGGGACATAAAAATGATACAATATATAAAGATGCTAATGGAAACACTGTCAATGATTAAACTATAATCTTGTCGGAGACTAAAATTTCTTCCATTAAAATTCAAATTAAAACAGTTCATTTAAAATGTTAGTGGAAAACCGAAGTGGTAATAATATAAAGCCAACGACATGAGGGCATGAACACAAGCATTAACATGATTGTCATAAATACAATATATCCAAGGCCGCTGATGAAATTCGTCAGCATGAAATGAGGCAGAAACATCAGTTGAAAAATTGTAAGTGGCCCTTAGCACCGGTAGGTAATACTATTGGCTGAAACCTTGCCAGGAAATCTCAGTAGATACTGAAAATAATGTTTTCAGTAAGAGAAGGAAAATATGAAATAAGAAGTTGAACGTAAGGAGAGAATTCGGATTACAAAAATTGAAACAGATGAGGACTTGCATGTTAGTTCAAAGTTGTTATTTGTTATCTACTGTTGTGTTGGTTGTTGCCCTTCTGTTGACTCTGAGTCTGGTTTTCTAACTGTGCTGCAGAGGCGGCAGTTAACTCGGAGGAGAAGGAATAGGGGAGTGTGGAAGGGAGGAGGATGGGTGGAGTCAATTGTGACGAGGCTGACAAAGGGGCGGAGTCGACCGTATTGCTGGAAGTAGGCCTAATATCTGTATTCATGGGAGGAGTATTAAGTGTGAAGAATTAAATATATGTTTGTGGGTTACTGTAGTCACGTCCTAGTTCGTGAACCATGGGCAACGGCTGAGTGGCCTAGTAAGTGGTCCTGAGAGTTGGGTTACCAGTTGCTATGGAATGGGAGTGGGCATCTCGGACATATTCTGAGTCCTGGCCCTCCTTGTGCTCAGGCGGCTAGTACTATACAATCCACCGGTGGTCCATAACCCGTTAGAGGAGAGATCCTCATTTGGACTATGTGTAAGTAGGGTAGCATCCTGCTTCATGAATCTACCGAGCTCAGAACATTTTAAGCAAGCCTCGGACGTATGGGAGTAACGGAGTCCCACTCCCATTTGACAGGCGAGGGACTCCTTGGAAACAACTTGGCGAACAAAATGGAATTCGATGGGGAGCTATCAATATTAATGGGGCTTATGGAAGAAAGAAAGTAGAACTGGCTGAGTCAGAAAAGAGGATGCATCTGGATGTGCTAGGAGTAAGTGATATTCGGGTAAGGGGAGATAACGAGGAAGATATAGGAGATTATAAAGTGTACTTGACGGGTGTTAGAAAGGGAAGGGCAGAGTCTGGGGTAGGGCTCTTTATCAGGAATGCCATTGCACGGAACATAGTTTCTGTTAGGCACGTAAATGAGCAAATGATGTGGGTAGATTTGTCATTTGGAGGAATTAGGACTAGAATTGTGTCCATGTATTCACCATGTGAGGGTGCGGATGAGGATGAAGTTGACAAGTTTTATGAAGCATTGAGTGACATCGTGGTCAGAGTCAACAGCAAGGATAGAATAGTGCTAATGGGCGATTTCAATGCGAGAGTTGGGAATAGAACTGAAGGATACGAAAGGGTGATTGGTAAATGTGGGGAAGATATGGAAGCTAATGGGAATGGGAAGCGTTTGCTGGACTTCTGTGCTAGTATGGGTTTAGCTGTTACGAATACATTCTTCAAGCATAAGGCTATTCACCGCTACACATGGGAGGCTAGGGGTACCAGATCCATAATAGACTATATCTTAACAGACTTCGAATTCAGGAAATCTGTTAGGAATGTACGAGTTTTCCGCGGATTTTTCGATGATACAGACCACTATCTGATCTGTAGTGAACTAAGTATCTCTAGGCCTAGGGTAGAGAAATTGAAATCTGTCTGCAAACGAATAAGGGTAGAAAATCTCCAGGACGAGGAAATGATTAGTGAGAAGTTTTGAACAGTAGACAGTAAGCAGGTTCAGGATATAGAAAGTGAATGGATGGCATACGGGGATGCTGTAGTAGTAACAGAAAGGGAATACTTAGGAACAACTGTGTGTAAAGATGGGAGAAGGCGAACATCTTGGTGGAATGATGAAGTGAGAGCAGCTTGTAAACGTAAAAAGAAGGCTTATCAGAAATGGCTCCAAACAAGGCCTGAGGCAGATAGGGAGTTGTATGTAGATGAAAGAAACAGAGCGAAACAAATAATTGTTGAATCCAAAAAGAAGTCATGGGAAGATTTTGGTAACAACCTGGAAAGGCTAGGTCAAGCAGCAGGGAAACCTTTCTGGACAGTAATAAAGAATCTTAGGAAGGGAGGGAAAAAGGAAATGAACAGTGTTTTGAGTAATTCAGGTGAACTCATAATGGATCCCAGGGAATCACTGGAGAGGTGGAGGGAATATTTTGAACATCTTCTCAATGTAAAAGAAAATCATCCTGGTGGGTTTGTGAACAGCCAAGCTCATGGGGAGGAGGAAAATGATGTTGGTGAAATTATGCTTGAGGAAGTGGAAAGGATGGTAAATAAACTCCATTGTCATAAGGCAGCAGGAATAGATGAAATTAGACCTGAAATGGTGAAGTATAGTGGGAAGGCAGGGATGAAATGGCTTCATAGGGTAGTAAAATTAGCATGGAGTGTTGGTAAGGTACCTTCAGATTGGGCAAAAGCAGTAATTGCACCTATCTATAAGCAAGGGAACAGGAAGGATTGCAACAACTATCGAGGTATCTCATTGATTAGTATACCAGGCAAAGTATTCACTGGCATCTTGGAAGGGAGGGTGCGATCAGTCGTTGAGAGGAAGCTGGATGAAAACCAGTGTGGTTTCTGACCACAGAGAGGCTGTCACGATCAGATTTTCAGTATGCGCCAGGTAATTGAAAAATGGTACGAGAGGAATAGGGAGTTGTGTTTATGTTTCGTAGATCTAGAGAAAGCATATGACAGGGTACCGAGGGAAAAGATGTTCGCCATACTGGGGGACTATGGAATTAAAGGCAGATTATTAAAATCAATCAAAGGCATTTATGTTGACAATTGGGCTTCAGTGAGAATTGATGGTAGAATGAGTTCTTGGTTCAGGATACTTACAGGGGTTAGACAAGGCTGTAATCTTTCACCTTTGCTGTTCGTAGTTTACATGGATCATCTGCTGAAAGGTATAAAATGGCAGGGAGGGATTCAGTTAGGTGGAAATGTAGTAAGCACTCTGGCCTATGCTGACGATTTGGTCTTAATGGCAGATTGTGCCGAAAGCCTACAGTCTAATATCTTGGAACTAGAAAATAGGTGCAATGAGTATGGTATGAAAATTAGCCTCTCGAAGACTAAGTTGATGTCAGTAGGTAAGAAATTCAACAGAATTGAATGTCAGATCGGTGATATAAAGCTAGAACAGGTCGATAATTTAAAGTATTTAGGTTGTGTGTTCTTCCAGGATGGTAATATAGTAAGTGAGATCAAATCAAGGTGTTGTAAAGCTAATGCAGTGAGCTCGCTGCTGCGATCAACAGTATTCTGTAAGAAGGAAGTCAGCTCCCAGACGAAACTATCTTTACATCGGTCTGTTTTCAGACCAACTTTGCTTTACGGGAGCGAAAGCTGGGTGGACTCAGGATATATTATTCTTAAGTTAGAAGTAACAGACATGAAAGTAGCAAGAATGATTGCTGGGACAAACAGGTGGGAACAATGGCAGGAGGGTACTCGGAATGAGGAGATAAAGGCTAGTTTAGGAATGAACTCAATGGTTTAAGCTGTACGCATAAACCGGCTTTGGTGGTGGGGTCATGTGAGGTGATTGGAGGAGGATAGGTTACCTAGGAGAATAATGGACTCTGCTATGGAGGGTAAAAGAAGTAGAGTTAGACCAAGATGACGATGGTTAGACTCGGTTTCTAACGATTTACAGATAAGAGGTATAGAACTAAATGAGGCCACAACACTAGTTGCAAATCGAGGATTGTGGCGGCGTTTAGTAAATTCACAGAGGCTTGCAACTGAACGCTGAAAGGCATAACAGTCTATAATGATAATGTATGTATGTCCTATATTATTCGAACTAACTGACTTTAATAATTTCGGTGTTATTTCATATAACATACTTTTACTATCCTTGGTTTCATTAAGATTGTGTTGCTTATTGTATGTCTGATCTAAATAGATATATAAACTTTCTAATTCGTTCAACATTCTTCCTTTTTCTATGATTCTAATTATCGCTAGGTCTTTCTCTATGGATTCAAATCTGTGACCAGTCTCTCTCATATGAAGGGTCGGGGGGAAAAACCAGGTAAGTCACTTTTTCATCGAAATTGAGATATTGTTACAGCCCTCTTCAGAGTGATCATGCGCATCTATTGAGTGGTCGGAAATGGAAAAAAAGCACGCGAGTCAGGAGAAATTAGCCCTCAAAGTTTCCCTGTTACGGGAAAGAACTAGGGAAGTCCAGCACAAAAGTTGCTTTTTCTCAAGTTGTACAAATATTGACTCTCCTGCTTTTTTCCCCTGACCCTTCATATGCAAACTCATTGCTGAGTATTTCGTATGTTTTTCTGCGTTAACATGTTCCATGTATCTTGTCATAAAACTTCTCCCAGTCTGTCCAACGTGTGAAAAATTACACTGAGTACATTTGAGTCTGTATACTCCTGATCCCAAATAACGATTTTTATCATAATTAACTTTTTTTATGATTAAAGAATATGGACTGGTTAGTATTAGTAGTTCTAAAAGCTATATTAAAATTATGTTTCTTGAATATGTTAGTAATTTGGTGTATAGCTGGTTTATTAAAAGTGAATGTAGCATACTCAGTTTTTTGTTTTTTCTGGTATCAGATTTGTGGATAACTTGTTCTTAATTTTATTGATTAATTTGTTGTTCATTTCTATTTTGAAACCATTTTGTTTAGCGAGGTAACTAATATAATTTAATTCTTTCTTCAAATTTTTGGGAGATAGAGGAATTCTAAGTGCTCTATAAATCAGACTGTGAAAAGATGCTTGTTTGTGTGAAATCAGGTGTAAAGAAAAATTGTTTATAGTTGTAGATGATTGTATCGGTTTTGTAAATATTTGGAAATCAAAAGTGTTAACCTTACGCGTAATTGTTACATCTAGAAAATTCAGTGAGTTATCGACTTCGTCCTCTTTTGTGAATTTCAAATTAGGTTCGATTTCATTTAACTTATTTAAGATTTCTTGACTATTAGTGACATCTTCGTTTATGATTACAAACGTATCATCCACATATCTCAACCATAAATCAATTCCATCAAAACGATCGCACCCCCCTTGTCAGCCTTGGTTACTATAATATTGTTAACTTCAATTTTTGATTTCATATTTTTTATTGTTTTCTGTTGTTTAGGATCAAAATTGTTATAAATCTCTTTAACTAATCTGGGTAATCTCTTCTTTAACTCCAATCTTACTTCGTCTTGTACATCGCGTGGGAGTTTTGTATGTGTTCGCCTCCGCTTCTGCAACTGTGTTCATGATGTCTATTTCTCTTTCTTTATTGGGCCAATTGTATTTTGGACCCCTTTTAAGTAGGTCATTCTCTCCTTCCTTAAATTGTACCTTGGTTAAGTTAACTACCGTGGGAGTAACAGTGTCCAATGGGCCTTTAATTTGTTCTTGTTTCGCTTGTTTACTGTGACGTATTTGTGTGTCTATCAAATGATTCAATTTCTTATTCAATGTATCCTGTTTCTTACTTGGATATATTGTATTTCTGACAATCATGTTAATGCTTGTGTTCACGCCCTCATGTCGTTGGCTTTATATTATTACCACTATGGTTTTCCACTGACATTTTAAATGAACTGTTTTAATTTGAATTTTAATGGAAGAAGTTTTAGTCTCCGACAAGATTATAGTTTAATCATTGACAGTGTTTCCATTAGCATCTTTATATATTGTATCATTTTTTACATTTTTATGTCCCGAATTTTAATAACTGGCTAAACTTTTAGCTTCCACTTTTAATATTAGTTGTACACTTGATGATTGTTTTTAGGCTGTAGATGCCCTTAATTGAGGGCGAAACATGTCCCATTTAACTGTGAGTCTATTTATGTAACCACTACAAGTGAAAATAAAAGTATTGAATAGGTGGATTAAATTAAAACACCTTTATTGTTTTTGAACAGTAAATTTTCAATACGGACCAAAAATGAGATTTATAACATGTAATATGATAGCCAACCAGGCAAAATGTAGATTAAATAAGTTTCTCAATCTGAAAATGAAGATTTGTAAGTTAGTAAAGGATTTAGCTTTTCTTAAGCAGTGTCCGAGGCTAAAACTGGTACCTACTTTTCTTAAATCAACACAACGTAAGAACATAAGCAGTCCAAGCCATAATATAACCCAAAATAAGGTAAATGAATTATGGCTTAAAAATGAAATCAAGGCATATGACAGGAATAATATCCAAATTGAATTTGCAATTCTATAACGTTCACTTAGCGGTGACACAGGATTTAGCCCCATTAGAATGGCAGTCATTTTATCAACACACGGAACACAAATTAACATACACACGTAGTAAGAAACAGGATACATTTAATAAAAAATTGAATCATTTGATAGACACACAAATACGTCACAGTAAACAAGCGAAAAAAGAACAAGTTAAAGGCCCATTGGACACTGTTACTCCCACGGTAGTTAACTTAACCAAGATACAATTTATGGAAGGGGAGAGTGACCTACTTAAAAAGGGGTCCAAAATACAATTGGCCTAATGAAGATAGAGAAATAGACATCATTAACACAGTTGCAGAAGCGGAGGCGAACATATCAAAACTCCCACGCGATGTACAAGACGAAGTAAGATTGGAGTTAAAGAAGAGATTACCCAGATTAGCTAAAGTGATTTATACCAATTTTGATCCTAAACAACAGAAAACAATAAAAAATATGAAATCAAAAATTGAAGTTAACAATATTATAGTAACCAAGGCTGACAAGGGGGTGCGATCGTTTTGATGGATAAAGGTACATATATCAAGAAAACTGAGATTTTTTTAATAATAACAAATGCACATTAGTGACTAAAGATCCGTTAGCTAAAATTCAACGCAACTTAATTCCTTACTTAAAAGATCCACATCTCTATTTACCGAACAAGAACAATTAAAATTTATCAATATGAATCCTAGGCTCCCAGAAACTAGAGCTTTGCCCAAAATACATCTTCATTCGTGATATAACCCTAACAATAGGATTAATAAAAATATTGTACTAATAATTGATCACGATAGAATATTTGATCAATTTATAATAATGATAACAGGAAGAAGTAAAGCAATTTCTACATCAAGAATGAGGAAAATTACAGCAATTCGTCCGATTATCAATTGCCAAAATTCTCCCACGTATAAGGTCTCCAAACACATTCACGATTTTTTTAAGAGACATTACACTTTTAATAATAAACAACCATTAAGAAATTCCATTGACTTGTGTGACATTTTGCTTAAATTTGGCGTGCGTCCAAACCAGATGATGTGTTCGTATGACGTTGTGAATATGTTCCCGAATATTCCGACAGAAAAAACTGTTAATATCACTCATGATAATATTTGTGAACACAGTAATCTTAGTAAAATGGAAGTAGAAGAATTCACTAGATTGTTAAATTTTGTATTAGACAATAATTACTTCTCATTTAACAATAATATTTATAAACAGAATGGATTAGCAATGGGTGACCCAATATCGGGCATCTTTGCCGACATATTTATAGATTCAATCGAACGCAATGAAATAATAGCAAAAATTAAAGGAATTGATTTATGGTTGAGATATGTGGATGATACGTTTGAAATCATAAATAAAGATATCACTAATAGTCAAGAAATCTTAAATAAGTTAAATGAAATCGAACCTAATTTGAAATTCACAAAAGAGGACGAAGTCGATAACTCATTGAAATTTCTAGATGTAACAATTACGCGTAAGGTTAACACTTTTGATTTCCAAATATTTACAAAACCGATACAATCATCTACAACTATATACAATTTTTCCTTTACACCTGATTTCACACAAACAAGCATCTTTTCACAGTCTGATTTATAGAGCAGTTAGAATTCCTCTATCTCCCAAAAATTTGAAGAAAGAATTAAGTTATATTAGTTACCTCGCTAAACAAAATAGTTTCAAAATAGAAATGATCAACAAATTAATCAATAAAATTAAGAACAAGTTATCCACAAATCTGATACCAGAAAAAACAAAAAAACTGAGTATGCTACATTCACTTTTAATAATCCAGCTATACACCAGATTACTAACATATTCAAGAAACATAATTTTTTATATAGCTTTTAGAACTACTAATACTAACCAGTCCATATTCTTTAATCATAAAGTTAATTATGATAAAAATCGTTATTTGGGATCAGGAGTATACAGACTCAAATGTACTCAGTGTAATTTTTCATATGTTGGACAGACTGGGAGAAGTTTTATGACAAGATACATGGAACATGTTAATGCAGAAAAACATAGGAAATACTCAGCGATGAGTTTGCATATGAGGGAGACAGGTCACAGATTTGAATCCATAGACCTAGCGATAATTAGAATCATAGAAAAAGGAAGAATGTTGAACGAATTAGAAAGTTTATATATCTATTTAGATCAGACGTACAATAAGCAACAGAATCTTAATGAAACCACAGACAGTAAAAGTATGTTATATGAATTAATACCGAAATTATTAAAGTCAGTTAGTTTGAATAAATTTAGGATACCTAATATATTTAATTCTTCATACTCTCATACTCCCATGCCTACAGATATTAGGCCTACTTCCAGCAATACGGTTGACTCCGCCCCTTTGTCAGCCTCGTCACAATTGACTCCACCCATCCTCCTCCCTTCCACACACCCCTATTCCTTCCCCTCCCGAGTTCACTGCCGCCTCTGCAGCACAGTTAGAACACCAGACTCAGAGTCAGCAGAAGGGCAACAACCAACACAACAGTAGATAACCAATAACAACTTTCAACTAACATGTAAGTCCTCATCTTTTTCAATTTTTGTAATCCGAATTCTCTCCTTACGTTCAACTTCGTATTTCATCTTTTCCTTCTCTTACTGAAAATATTATTTTCAGTATCTACTGACATTTCCTGGCAAGGTTTCAGCCAATAGTATTACCTACCGGTGCTAAGGGCCACTTACAATTTTTCAACTGATGCTTCTGTCTCGCCTCATGCTGACAAATTTCATCAGCGGCCTTGGATATATTGTATTTATGACAATCATGTTAATGCTTGTGTTCACGCCCTCATGTCGTTGGCTTTATATTATTACCACTTTGGTTTTCCACTAACATTTTAAATGAACTGTTTTAATTTGAATTTTAATGGAAGAAGTTTTAGTCTCCGACAAGATTATAGTTTAATCATTGACAGTGTTTCCATTAGCATCTTTATATATTGTATCATTTTTTACATTTTTATGTCCCGAATTTTAATAACTGGCTAAACTTTTAGCTTCCACTTTTAATATTAGTTGTACTCTTGATGATTATTTGTAAGCTAAAGATGCCCTTAATTGAGGGCAAAACATGTCCCATGTAACTGTGAGTCTATTTATGTAACCACTATAAGTGAAAATAAAACTATTGAATAGGTGGATTAAATTAAAACACCTTTATTGTTGTTGAACTGTAAGTGGTATTTTCCGAGCTGTCAGCGGAGAGATGGCGTGGAATGACATTAGTAGACGAATAAGTTTGAGTGGCGTTTAAAAAAGTAAGAAAGATCACAATATTAAGATAAAGTTGGAATTCAAGAGGACAATCTGCTGCAAATATTCATTTATAAGAAGGGGAGTTGGGGATTGGAATAACTTACGAAGGGAGTCGTTCAATAAATTTCCAATTTCTTTGAAATCATTTAGGAAAAGGCTAGGAAAACGAACAGATAGGGAATCTGTCACCTGGGCGAATGCCCTAAATGCAGATTAGTATTGATTGATTGATTGATTGATTGATTGATTCTAAAGAAGTAAAATACATCGGCAGAAATACTTCTGGGATAATCCGGCACTTTCAAGCACATAATATCAATGAAGAGGAATTGTCACAGAACACCTCCGGCCCGGTCTGAATCACAAGAAACTACCCTGCCGCCAACGATTGTGATGAAGACTTTAATATTACTTATCTAGACTCACAGAGCGCGCTGATGCTATGCGGAATATTGAACACTTTCGCGCATCGCCATGTTGTGGGCGCTTCAGCTTTGAATGCATGGTTAGCACGTGCTAATATTTAAAGTCCCTTGTATGTTTTCGATTTGAATCATGTCTGTTAGTGGATTTGTTGTGGTATTATATGTGATGGAGTGAAACTATATTGTCAAATATCTTCAAGGAATGTGAGAGCTTGTACCGGTACAATACGCTAGTTAAATTTTTCAGCAATATTAAAGGGAAGTAAGTTAGGCCTTACATGTGGAATAGAAAGGTACCGTATTCACCAGGGTGAATTTATGTGCAACCTTCATTTGTACAGATCGCTATCAGATGGGATCTGGTATTTCTTTTCACATGTGAGTAGAAATTGAACTGTTAAAAAATGACTTTAAATGACCATAATCGAAAACTAAACAGGTTACAAGGTGGTTGATTCAGACAATGTATGGACATTAAATTTAGAATTTTTAGGCTTCTTCTTTTCCCTCTTTGCCTCTTTCCAATTCATCGGGGATAAGTTTTTAGAACTAAACAGCTGTTCTGAAAAAGCATACATATTTTTCATACAGACTGTGTACCGGTATTACAAATTTGATGAACTTGGTCCTAGAATCCGGATATGACTGATAAAGCTTGATGAAACCCTTTTAATATTAGGGTAAGGTATTGCTTCAAATTATTATCAATTACCGGTATCTGAAAAATGATTTATTGGTATCGTAACTTATCTCTTAAGTTCTCCTAAATCCAAATCGCACAGAAATGATCATTTAAGTTCTACTCATACCATTAAGTTATGTCATATATAAACCAAACCAAACCGAAAGGCCATGGTCTACCAAGCGAGAGCTACTCAGCCTGAAGGCCTGCAGATTACGAGGTGCCATGTGGTCACGACGAATCCTCTCGGACGTTATTCTTGGCTTTCTAGACCGGGGACGCTATTTCACCCGCAGATAGCTCCACAATTGTAATCACATAGGCTGAGTGGACCTCGAACTAGCCCTAAGATCTAGGTAAAATTCCCTAACCTGGGCGGGGCCCGAACCCGGGGCCTCCGGGTAAGTGGTAGGCACGCTACCCCTACACCGCGGAGCCGGTATTTCATATTCAGAAAATGATAAATGTATCTGATATTTTAGAAAGATTTTCGCAGTTATGTGCTTTTTAAACAAACTGTTCAGAGACTTGAGTAAAATTTGCTGCAATGACTTATGAGAGAGGAATGATAAGCTATGTACCGTTCCTAGAATTATTTTATTTCACAGGTTTCCTTTTTGTTGATACTGAAGATTATTGTTATCGGGACAGGAGTTTGTAAATATTTAACTAATGTGTTCTCCAGTTTGCTGAGAGATGGGCAATTTTTCACTCGCTATATGTAATCGTACTTAAGTTGTATACCGCTGTCATTTGTACATGTATTCGTATTTTCAATAAAGCTAAAGTGTAGAGCCTAGGTTTCAATTACATGTATCTGTTCTGAATGTTCAAACACATCAGTTACAAACATGACCCTTATATTAAAATGAGGGACATGATTATGTTTAAGTACTGCTAGGCCTATATACTGGTTTTTTTTCTTTCTGTTTTCGGGGACTGAATTTCAAATAGGAGGTATGTATATTTATTTTTGTTAGTAGTGTATTTTTCAGTCTTCTTATTCAGTCTGCTAAAGGTTTTCTTATTTTTAAATTTTATTTTATGTGCCCTACCTATAAGCTATCCAAAGGATTTGTGTAGATTGTTCAGTACAATGCAAAATGTGTTCAGTTTTTATACACAAGTATTTTTCATTTTACCAAGGTCTTGATATTATGTATATTTATTGCGTGTGTGCATGGTAGTTTGGGTAGGCTGGCATTAATTTACCAGGGCAGGTGTTTTCATATGTGCGAAATGTAAGTTAAATGCATGAATTCTATACTACCGTCTCCTCGGCGAGCTGTGGAGTGCCCGCAAGATGGCGGTACGCGCATGGACATATCTTCCCCAGTCACACGCTTCTGCGCAGCCAGCGGTGTGGGGCCTTGGATTGTGAGGCATCCAGGTAGGATTACATCCTAATAACAATTATGAACAAATTATACGGGGTATTCAGCTAAGAAGTCCACCTGACATAACTTGTGAACAGTATAAGATATGGCATTCTGTATTCAGTTTTGTTAATGGTAAGGAGCTCATAGTTCAACATGCAGTGCTTTCATAGGATTTTGACAAAATTTATCGTCACACAAGTTTCCATGTGAGAACTGTTGATGATGACTATCAAGCTTACACTCGTAGTTACTGGGACGTCGCACAGCTCGCAGCACACGAGAATCTGTCTCGAGAGCGTTGCCCATCACCCCTGTTACACGTTCCACTCATGTGTAATGGGGGTTGCGTATGTAGCAAAGCACATCTTCCCCGTCTCAGGTTCGAATAATGCACGCCTCTAGTATCCAAGTAGGTGTGCATCCTATTTACAATTATTCACAAATTATGCATTGTTATTCACCTAAGATGTCGACCCCAAATAAGTCGTGAACATTTTTATGTACTGACATTCTGTTTCCACTTTAGTTAATGGTATTAAGGGGTTCATAGTTGAACATGCAGTACTTTTCCAGGCTTTTGACAAAATATATTGGCTGACACGTTTTCATAAGAGAACGTTATTTCACGCAATAACTGCCAATGATATACTATCAAGTTTACAGTCGTAGTTACTGGTACGTCGCACAGCTTGCGCTACAGGAGGATCGGTCTCGGGATTCTCGCGAGAGTCTCGAGATCTGTGACGTCAGTCTCAAGAGTCTCGAGCGAGACCGTTGCTCATCACTAATTACAGAGGGCAGTGTTGGAATGGGGATGCGCACTCTAAGACGGGGATGGAAGTTAATGTTAGTAAAAGTAAAATGATGTACTTTACTAGGAAGGAACAAAAAAAGACTTTAACATCGAGTGGCAGAATTAGATTTTAGAACAGATTCAGCAGTTTGAATATTTAGGCAGCATCATAACAGCAGATGGGAAAGTGGATTCTGAAATAAATCACAGAATTCATAAAGCTAACAATTTATATTATAATATGAATAATGCCATCATAGTAAAGAGAGAAGTTACCAGGAAAACCAAAATGAGAATATACAAATCAGTATATCTTCCAGTGCTGACATACGGATCTGAAAGCTGGACACTGCAGTGTAATTCAGAGAGGAGACTCTCTGCCACAGAAATGAAGTATTTGCAAAAAAAAAAATGTTGGAAGGACAAGGAGGGATAAGGTTAGAAATACTAGGACAAGGGAAGAGTATCTTAACCAAGAAGCACAGGAGAAGAAATCAGTAGCGAATGTAGTTTAATTGAAAAGAACTTGGATGGTTGGGGGCACCTGGTAAGGATGGAAGAGGAAAGGAAACCTGAACAAATATTCCAAGCAAGACCAGAGGGAAAAAGAATGAGGGCACGACCGAGGCTGGAGTAGGACACCTATGTCTTTGACATGGCACGGAAGAGGGGAAAGACTCCAGCAAAATTGAGAAGATTGGCACTGGACTGGGCTTCATATGGGAAGTGGCTGAAGGACCTGACGCCTGCGAGGAAAAGGGAAAAATGATGATGTTAACATGCTGCACAGGCAGGTGCAATGTTATGAAGAAGAGAGGCTGTGTAGATTTAGGAACTCCCACTCAAGTGGTACTCACAAAGAACCTACAAGGCAAGAACTTGAAATCCATTGCAATCAAGATAGCCTTCCAGATGTGCTGCAAGATGGGTGGAATGTAGTCATTCCTCTGTCTGGACTCATGATGGTGGGATTTAATGTATATCATGAGGCCAATATGCGTGGAGTCACTATTGGTGCTCTTGTGGCAACCATGAACAACGATACAAGTCATTACTTCTCAGCTGTAAGCTACCTGCGCACAGGAGAAGAAATCAGTAGTGACTTGACCACTAACATCGTGAAAGCTCTTTGCCAGTACAACGCCTACCACTGTCTACCACGGTATATATTGTTGTAAAGTCAAGTAGAGTCAAGTGGCCTATGTGTTCCAGCAAGAAGTTGAACTTCTCAGGAGAAAGCTTAGAGAGATATATGGAGAGCATGAATGTAAACTGGCTTACATCATTGTTACCAAACGTCTGAATACTCGTCTTTTCCATGGGCTGGAGAATCCTTCACCTGGCACTGTGGTTGATGGTGTCATCACACTCCCGCAAAGGTATGACTTCTATCTGGTGAGTTACTCTGTACATCAGGGAACAGCGAGTCTCACATCCTACAATGTGATCAGCGACAACTTGGGTCTAGAGCTAGATCAGCTCCAACGTCTCACATACAAGTTGACACATATGTATTTTAATTGGAATGGAACAATTTGTGTACCAGCACCAGTACAGTATGCTCATAAGCTGGCCTTCGTGGTTGGGCAGAACCTCCACAAGATACCCAGTCCCAGACTGGAGGATAGACTACTTCCTCTAATGATCACTGTATTCCACATGGGTTTATTTACTACAGTAGAATTTCGTACTTTCTTAGGTATGTTACATGTTAGATGGTGTATATGCTTTAAGATTATGTCTTTTTTTTTATGTCTCAGGAATTAGGGTTCTGTTGGTAGATGTACATTTTTCGTATTATGTGTTGTTCGTAAGCTGTTACAAGAGGATTATCAATCAGGTGCTTACAGATGCTTTGGCAGTCAAGAGATCAATGTATCTCATTTAGAAATAGGAAACCACGGAAAACCATCTTCAGGGCGGCTGACAGTGGGGTTCAAACCCGGATGCAAGGTCACAGCTGCGCACCCCGAAACGTACGGCCAATTTGCCTGGTAGAATTGTTTAGCATTTTACTCTAGGAAATGTGGAAATTATTTTTAATAGTATATTCTGGGTATGTTGAAAATAAACAGCCTGGCACTTGCAAAGAGAATATCTGTGAAATGAGATTTACGCTCATGCTCATAAATTAAGGATAATTGCATATTGTGGTGCCACACAACGTGGCACTACAGAAAACTGGCGCTAATAGCATAGGCACATAGTGAACACAAATGAACCATATCTATAAGTCCACGGTATTAGTGATAAGTTGAGTAAACTGTTCCAAAACACATGTGCTACAAAACGCCACTGTTTCCTGCGCATGTACCCCGACATCAATATGGGATATGATCACCATGCACACGCACACAGGCCGCACAACGGGTTGGCATACTCTGGATCAGATGGTCGAGCAGCTGTTGGGGTATAGCCTCCCATTCTTGCACCAGTGCCTGTCGGAGCTCCTGAAGTGTCCTAGGGGTTTGAAGACATGCAGCGATACGTCGACCGAGAGCATCCCAGACGTGCTCGATGGGGTTTAGGTCTGGAGAACAGGCAGGCCACTCCATTCGCCGGATATCTTCTGTTTCACGGTACTCCTCCACGATGGCAGCTCGGTGGGGCCGTGCGTTATCATCCATTAGGAGGAAGGTTGGACCCACTGCACCCCTGAAAAGGCGGACATGCTGGTGCAAAATGATGTCCCGATACACTTGACCTGTTACAGTTCCCCTGTCAAAGACATGCAGGGGTGTATGTGCACCAATCATAATTCCACCCCACACCATCAAACTACTACCTCCATACAGGTCCCTTTTAAGGACATTACGGGGTTAGTATGTGGTTCCTGGTTCACGCCAGATGAGAACCCGGCGAGAATCACTGTTCAGACTATACCTGGACTCGTCCATGAACATAACCTGGGACCACTGTTCCAATGACCATGTACTGTGTTCTTGACACCAGGCTTTACGGGCTCTCCTCTGAACAGGGGTCAGTGGAATGCACCTTGCAGGTCTCTGGGCGAATAAACCATGTCTGTTCAGTCTTCTGTAGACTGTGTGTCTGGAGACAAGTGTTCCAGTGGCTGTGGCAATGTCCCAAGCAAGACTACCTACAGTACTCCGTGGCTGTCTGCGGGCACTGATGGTGAGATATCAATCTTCTTGTGGTGTTGTACACTGCGGACTTCCCGTACTGTAGCACCTGGACACGTTTCCTGTCTGCTGGAATCGTTGCCATAATCTTGAGACCACACTTTGTGGAACACGGAGGGCCCGTGCTACAACCTGCTGTGTTTCACCAGCCTCCAGTTGCCCTATTATTCTACCCCTCATAACGTCATCAATGTGTGTTCGTTGAGCCGTATTCACCACACAGTCATCATTAGCACATCTGAAAACATCTGCACACTTATTCGCTGCACCGTACTCTGACATGCACCAACACACCTCTGCGTATTTGGACTGCTGCTAGCGCCACCGTGCGACGACCCCAGATCAAATGCACCACATGGTCATACCCTGAGGTGATTTAAAACCGCCCACCATAGCGTTGTTTCACCATGTATCAGCATTATGCTTAATTTCTGAGCATGAGTGTATATAGTGCAGAAGGGAACTAGCATGCATCATCAAGCTGGTGTATTCCTCACATGCAAACATTTATCTTGCATGGTTGGGACTATTAGGCGAACAAATGTAGTGAACTTATAGCAAAATTAATACTACTTGAAAGTGATGTAACAATTTTATAAATCAAGTGTATGGACGGACGGACGGTAAAGGTAATATTTGAACTGAACGTATATCTATGTATTTTTTTCACAAAATTTGCTGTTCCAAAAGTTTATATTAAATATCATTTTGAAAACATAATGAATGAGAAGATAACATGTTTGTAAATTAAAGTAATCAAGCTCTCTATACCTTCTCAGTCATAAAATTACCAGTATTCTGCCCCAGTGTGGCAGTGGCAGCGAGCTTATCAGTTGAATTGCCACACCTTTCCATTTATGCAAGTTAAGGTATCTATCTGTCTCCTAGCATGCTGTCACTGCATTGTTATAACAAAGAGGGTTGCAGAGTTGTCTTAATGGTGCAATAGCCACCAGCATCTTGGAAAGGTATAGCAGTTGATTCCCTTCTGGGAGCCTAATTGTTGATATGTTTGTCATTGTTGAGACATTACATAATTATTCTGTAGCATTTCATTAAATGCAGTGTATGAAAATGTAGATATTTCTAATACATATCTTCTCTCTTGCTATTCACACTCCTTACAACTGAAAGTGTGATAATGCTATAATATTACTTGGTCCTCTGGTGTATTTGAGTGTATTTTTCGAGTGCTGACAACCTGTGGAGAGAATATTGGAGGACATGTATCATCATCCCTGCGGCATGCTCTATGGGACGAGGTGGAAAAAGGATTGTAGGATAAGTGGACATCAGAGCAATATACCAGAGGTCAGTCATTCCTTTCACTTTTCCTTTCTTGTCTAACTTTATATCATGGAGTCTAATGGTAAAAGCCTGTTGGTGAAACAACGAACGGTCATTAAAGGTTCACTAACACGTATCAGTAAATATCTAGACAAGTTTGTGGTGGGCTCCGATATAAATGCATTACATAGCAGGATGAAACAATTGCCTTAACTCTGGGAAGAATATAAGCATGTGCAATGTAAACTTGAGATTAATGATGACAAGAACTACAAAAATCATGAACGGGATAGGATACAGTTCAAAGAAAACTATTACGATTTAGAGGCGAGAATGACTACACTGACAGAAAAGAGCACAACCTCCGAGCAGAATATCGATCAGTTATCTCAGCATGCTTGCGGTAATTCCCAACAGAATTGCATGGAGATACGATTGCCCATCATTAACCTCCCTCCATTTCATGGGCAGTATGAGACTTGGACTCATTTTCAAGACACTTTTCAGGCTTTAATTGTTGATAATTTAAAACTATCGAACATTAGCGTTTTCATTATCTACTTTCAGCACTCCAGGGCGAGCCTCTTCAACTAATTCAGAACATTCCTGTTTCTAACCCTAACTTTTTAGTAGCTTGGGAAATCGTATGCAAGATGTACAACAACAGAAAACTGATAGCAACACAGCAGAACTGAATCATAGTTACCTCTACGATTTGATAAGGAAGAGAGCATCAAAACGCTGTGGCATCCCTTTCTTGACAAGTTCCAGTTTGAGGTCCATATTAAGGAGAACAGTGGAGGCCCTACGCAACAAAATGTGCTTTCAATAATAGCCTCTGTATTTAATCCACTAGGACCGATAGGACCAGTAATCGTAATGTGTAAAATTTTCATGCAGCAGTTGTGGCAAGAAAAACTAGGATGGGATGAACCACTACCGTCTCCTTTACTTGAGGGCTGGATTACAATCTTTACTGATCTTCCAGCACTGAACAACATTCATGTCGACAGGTTGATGCTTTGCACAGGAAGAGTAATCGAATTAGAAGTTCATGGCTTCTCAGACGCTTCTGAACGGGCCTACGCAGCGTGTGTGTATATTCGCAGTATCAATCAACACGCTAAAGTTTCGGTACATTTGGTGTGTTCAAAATTCAGAGTTGCTCCTCTGAAACAACAATCTCTCCCTAGATTAGAACTGTATGGGGCTCTTTTGTTGGCACGTCTGGTTGATACGACTACCAACACCCTGAACCTGACAACACTTTCTTGTGGACTGACGCGACAATAGTACTCGCGTGGCTTGCAGCTGAACCGACGAGATGGAAAACTTTCGTCGCAGATCATGTCTCTGAGATACAGCAGTTGACTGGAAGGGCCGAGTGGGGTCATGTTATGTCAGAAGACAAGGGGAGAAGGACAGCTCAGCCTACAGAGTAATGAACAATGGTGGCATGGACTGGCATGGTTAGTGCAAGACGCAAGTAGCTGGTCCACTAAGGATACAAACGACTCTGCAGATGAACTTCCAGAAAGAAGGTATATGGTACAATGTTTAGTTAGTGCCACTCCATCTGACGAAGTCATGACAAGGTTCTCGTCTCTCAGTTGTCTACAGAGGGTGATGGCTTATTGCAACAGATTTGTGTTCAATTCCGGAAGACATGACATAAGAAAAATGGCACCATTATCTGCAGAAGAATTGGCGATGGGACTCGGATATGTATCAAATTTGCTCAACGTGTGACATTCGCAAGGGAAATAGGCGAGTTGAATTTGAACTGATCAGTTTCACCGCAAAGTTCAATAAGAAATCTGAACCCATTCCTAGATGAGTACAAGGTATTACGAGTAGGTGGACGCTTACAAAACTCTTTGAAACCATTTGCAGAAAGGCATCAGATTATATTACCTCAGCATCATAATGTAATCCAGTTGATTGTGGCTGACGAGCATATTCGGCTGCTACATGCTGATGCAATTCATGTAGCAGCTGCTCTTAGGTCCAGATATTGGGTAGTGAGCATAAAGAAAGTGGTACGGACTGTCATTCATAAATGTGTAAAATGTTTCAGACTATGAGCCTCCATCTCGGCCATTCTTGAATACGGGAGTTGACTACGCTGGCCCGTTATACATTAAACAGGGTTTAACCATGAGCAAGGTCAAGGTAAAATGCTACGTAGCATTTTTCGTTTGCCTTTGCACCAAGGCGATACACTTGGAATTAGTGACTTGACCACATAGGCGTTTATTGCCGCCTTATGGAGATTCACAACCAGGAGGGGGAGGTGTACAAACCTATACAGGGTGAAGCGAAATTCGTGCACTCGGGCGTCGCAGCGCGACTCTTCACATGCCTACAATAAAAAAATGTCTCTCACAAAAGTTGGTCCTGCGAGTATATCAGGCAGAAAAAGGACGTTGATGAGTGGCAATTTGGCAACACTGTAACCACATGTAGGGTAACTACCTCTGTCAGCACATATTATTTGTGCTGTACAGTTTGTGCAGTGGATAGAGTTTTGGTTTAGCATACAGGAGGTCGATCCTGGGTTGAAGCGTGTATTTTTTTATTTTGTAAGTGTAGTCCAGGTGGTATGGTATCTGGCATCTTAATCGTCAACAGTGATTGCAGCGGGTCCTATAGTCACCATTTGCACTTACATACTACGATTCTAGAAATGGACGAACAATTGTTTTCATTTGTCAGCT
Organism: Anabrus simplex; assembly: GCF_040414725.1. Classification (NCBI taxonomy): domain Eukaryota; kingdom Metazoa; phylum Arthropoda; class Insecta; order Orthoptera; family Tettigoniidae; genus Anabrus; species Anabrus simplex. The sequence continues at coordinate 262,051,203 of NC_090266.1, read as the reverse complement.
TTGAAAGACACCCTTTCCACGTCGTGGGCGTGTATTCATTCGCACCACCTCATATACTAGATGCGAAACCTGTTTTCTTTGTACCCTCCTCCAGTGGTCTCATAGATTAGTATCGTGTCGTATCGTAATCTGTTTACCCTCCAGGGTCGGTTATTCCCACGGGCTCAGCGAGGGATCCCACCTCTACCGCCTCAAGGGTAGTGTCCTGGAGCTTCAGACTCTGGGTCAGAGGATACAACTGGCGACAATGACCAGTACCTCACCCAGGCGGCCTCACCTGCTATGCTGAACAGGGGCCGTGTGGGGGGATGGGAAGATTGGAAGGGATAGACAAGGAAGAGGGAAGGAAGCGGCCATGGCCTTAAGTTAGGTACCATCCCGGCATTTGCTTGGAGGAGAAACGGAAAACCACTTCCAGGATGGCTGAGGTGGGAATCGAACCCACCTCTACTCAGTAGACCTCCTGAGGCTGAGTGGACCCATTCCAGCCCTCGTACCACTTTTCAAATTTCTTGGCAGAGCTGGAAATCGAACCCGGGCCTCTGGGGGTGGCAGCTAATCACACTAACCAGTACACCACAGAGGCGGACCTCATAGATTAGTACCAACTATTACTCTTGCCTCGTTCAAGTCCATTACATTTCGTTAGGGTCTTACGTTACCAGTAGGTCTAGCAAAGTATTTGTTGTGTTCAGCCTTGCAAAATGTTGTAAATGTAGGATACATGTGACATAAGGTACAGGTGTCTTACTGTATTACAGTATGTAATGTCCTATGGAAATTAGCAAATAAAAAATGCGCCTCAACCCAGGATCGAACCCTCGACCTCCTGCATGCGAACCCAAAACTCTATCACCCGCACCAACTGTACAGCACGGATAATATTTGCTGACAGAGGTACTTACCCTACATGTGGTTACATTGTTGCCAAATTGCCACTCTTCAACGTCCTTTTTCTGCCTAATATACTCGCAGGACCAACTTTTGTGAGAGACTTTTTTATTGTTGGCATGTGAGGAGTCGCGCTACGACGCCCGAGTGCGCGAATTTTGCTTCAACCTATATAGTGACTATGCTACTAACATTGTAGGAGCTAGAAATGAATTGTTAAAGGTGCACCAGTTGGGGCAGTGGAAGACAGAAATGCTGAACAACGCAGCCCAAAAGGGATTCACTTGCCATTTCATTCCTCCTGATTCGCCTCCCTTCAGGGGACTCTAGGAAGCTGGAGTGAAATTCCATGAAACATCATTTGCAAAGAACTACTGGCAATGCCTGCTTAACGTATGATGAGATGTATACCCTACTTTGCAAATAGAGGCATGCCTAACTCATGACCACTCGTTAGACTCAGACGACAGTATGAACCCTCTTACCTAACTCCTGGCCACTCTCTGATCGGAGCTCCCCTGCTATCCTTGCCTGAACCTGACCTTAGTGATGGTGCACTGTCATACTTCCAGATGGCGCTACAGTCAGGCGCTGCAGCAGAACTTTTGGGGACAGTGGTGTAATGACTACCTTAATAGCTTACAACAGCAGCAGAAATGGTTGACAAGTTAGCGTAACCTTCAGCCTGGAACTATCATCTTAGTGAAGGACGACAACATTCTTCCTCTCTCTTGGTGACTTGCAACGGTTGAGGAAACTTATACTGGGAAGGACGGATGAGTGCGTACGGTTACAATTCGCACCAGTAATGGAATTTTAAGGCGTTCTGTACATAAGTTATGTCCATTGCCAGCTCAAGACTGATACTTACAAATACATTCAGTGTCTCATTTCGGGTTGGTGTTAAATTCTTTGCTCTTGTATTTTAAGATTTTAATTATGATCAGTGTCCTTTATTGTTTGTGTTTAGTGCTGTACTTTTTATTGTGGGATTTGAATATGTTCATCTAGGTTTCTTTATTTGAACATCTGTATACATTTTTGCTAAGTTATATTGGTTATTGGTTATATTGGTTGAAGTTGTGCATGTCTCTTAATTGGCATATGTATTGATGGTGAAAGAACTTAATAATATGGCTCTGTGCTCAATTTAAATTCACCATTTCTTGTAATTGTTAAATGTGATACATTTAGGTGTGGCAGTATGTTTGTGATTGATTCTAGCGCCACTTCCTGGGGTAGTTTATTATCTCGGGAGTGGCCAGGCACCTTCGTGTGCAGTCGGGTGAGCGAGTGAGAAGACTAGCAAGACTATGGTGAATTGTGTTATGCGGTCAAGTTCTGTAAATATCCAAACCATCGTGTGAGCAACAGGTTAAACAAATGTATCACGAGGTGTATATAGTGTAATAAACCTAGTATATGTATAAATAACTACATTTCATCTTTCTATATGTATGAACCAGCATGTGGTTCCTAGCACCACATGTTCTCCGAACGAGGTTGGAACACATACCTTGATAACCAGACTTTGGTTAACTCAGAGACAAGAAACAAAGCAGGAGAGGGAAAAAAATGTTAGGAAATGCGGAATGCAATGTTTTAAAAGTAGCTGGAAGTCAACAATCACATTTGTCATTCAGCTACATTGTGGTTGATTGTTTTCCATTTTTGTTTCTATTCTTCTTGCTGGTTATTTAAGTTAATCTGGACTTCCCTTAATCCAGCTCACCCCATCCCAAGTTAGTCTGGATTAACATGTTTCTACTGTGCTCAAGTATGGTCTATGAGGAATCACACTTGACCCCCTATTTTCAAAGTAGAGCAGAAAATAAGATTGTTGGATGCACCTGTAAATGGTCGGCTGTTGAGAGAGCTCTTGCATTATTGTAGTGATCAAGTAGTTAATACCTATTAAAATTGTTCAATTTTGTGTGTGTGTGATCCATTTAGTGTTATTTATATATTGTGTTTAGTGCTTGTTGGTAGAAATTGGGAGTAGTGATATTTATTTGAATTTTATAACAAGTAATTCAGTTGGTGTTCAGTGGATTACGTTTTCTAGGTTAAGTAGGCTAGCTAGTTGTACCTTGTTTCAAATTTAGGTTTAGGAAATACTTTAGGTAATAATATTAACTTCAAAAAAATATTTTTAAATATCCTTAGGTTCGTTGGTACAATACTTTCAAAGGCAGATTATTAAAAGGAGTTGTAACTTCCGCCACAACTTTTCCGGTATTTCGTATAGATATCCGTTCAAACTATCACAAAGGTATTAATTTATTAAATTAAATAACATGATCCGTCTGTAAACTTCGAGTGAAAAAGAAGCTAAAGAGAATACACGGCAATTTCTCTGGATAATTACGGTACTTGACAGTTTCTGGATTGTTGATGATTGTTGCTATATGCACATGGTAGTTGTGTAAACAAATACAAAATCAGCTGATTACTTTATTTTGATAATTTGTAGTTTACCTTCCCGGCATGCTCTGTACTTTCCTTTATTCATCGAGTAAAAGATAATAATCAAATTCCTATATCCCAATAATATTGCAGTTCAAGCCTCTGGCATATTTTTTTACAGAAATTATTGTAGCCAAAAGGACACTTTTATTCTCCGTCCCACGTAGTAGGGAAAATAATAGTAATCCACCAACAGTAAAAATAATATAACCACATTTCAGTTGAGAACCATAGTGTAGATATGGTATATTTAGATAGTACCGTATCTTGCCTGCTGTATTCGTGTGTACCTTTGTGTGTGTATCTTTTGTGTGTATCTATTAGAGCATAGTACTAATAATAATCTGTCTAAGCATTTAGCTGTGTTGGTAATATTTGAGTACAGTAGTTCTTGCAAATTTCAAATGTGCAATTTTCATTTCTCTCTGTGCTTAGTAGTGACATACAGTACCGATATTGTAATTAGGATACGTCTGAACGTAGTTTAAAATTATTGTAGTTTACTGTACATTAGTATAAGAGTAATATCTTATTAGAAATTAGCGTGCTTATTTCATTATTTCTGTAGTATAGTAGAGGTATCCGTAGAAACTCTCTAACTAGAATTTTGTTGTTGTAATTAGAATAGGCATAACTGCAGTTTAGAATTGTGTAATTTTTATGTATTCCTTTCAGTATCCAGTAACTAACAGCAGTTTTATCCTATTACTGTGTTGTGGGATAAAAATACAGTATGACTAAGTAGTATTGTAGTGTAGTAGTATATTAATTACCTTATTGTCGTGTGATCTTTGAGTACTAACCTAGACAATATTTCCTTCCATTCTTTTTTTTTTTTTTTTGGCACATAAGTTATTTTATTTTTCCATTCCTTCATTTTTTCCGTAAAGAATGGCTAAGGAGTGCAAGTGTAGGAACTCTGGGTGTGGTGAGGCATTGAGGGGTATGAGGGAAGAGTTGGAGAGTTGAGAGAGATAATTAGGGTTCTCACAGAAGACAGGAATAAGTTAGGCCTCCCTCAAACAATGTACAGGCTACAGTAAGTGTAAAAGAGGGATGGGAAGGAAAGGGGGGAATTGTAGAGGACAGCTGGTCTAATATTCTAAGGGGAAGGAGATTGCAGGCTAAGGGCTCTATTCAGGATCAGAATTCAGGACAGGTGTCTTGAGAAATTGGTACGAGTCACTCCAGGTAGAACATCAGAGGAAAAATGAGGAACAGGGAACTGTTGCTGAGATGTGTGGAAGTAGGAGGAAGGGAAACGGTAGGAAAGGGAAATGTTTAGTAGAGGACAGGAAAAAACAGGTGGAACAGGGTCATGGGATGGAGAAAAAGGAGGAGGAAGCAGCTTCCGCAGCTATCAGGGCAGATAGGACTGACCAGGAGGGGAGGGGATCAAATGAGGTGGGTAGGGTTGATGCTCTTGTTATGGGGGATCCCATCGTTAGACATGTGGGGAAGGTGTGTGGAGGAAAGGGAACCAGGGTAGAGTGTTAGCCAGGAATTAGGTTGAGGCAGATGTTGAGGAAAGTAGAAGAGGAGGAGGGAAGGAGAAGGTGTTAGTATTTCACGTTGGTACCAACATAGTTGGGGATGTGTGGGATCTGGTAAATGCAGCACGGGTGAAGTTTAAGGTAGCAGAGATTGTTATCAGTAAAAATACTGTATAGGAGGGATAGTGACTGGAGGGTGATTGGCGATTTAAATGACACCATGGAGTGGGTATTAGGTAAACTGGGAGTGAAATTTATAGATCCTAATGGGTGGGTAGAAGATGGGGATCTGCGCTCAGATGGCCTTCACTTAAACCGCAGTGGTACGTATAAGTTAGGAAATTTGTTTAGAAGGGTCATAGGGAGGTACATTCAGGGAAACGGGGTGGTCTAAGAAGCGATGGTAAGGGTACAAAGATCTGGAAGTCAAGTAGGGATGACATAAAAATGTTAGTGTTGAACTGGAGAAGTATTGTAAAGAAAGGAATAGTATTAATTTAATAGATATACAGGGTGAAGCGTAATTCGCGCACTCGAGCGTCGCAGCACGACTCCTCACATGCCAGCAATAAAAAAATGTCTCTTACAAAATTTCGTCTTGCGAGTATATCCGGTAGAAAACGGACGTTGAAGAGTAGCAATCTGGCAACACTGTAACCATATGTAGAGTAACTACCGCTGTCAGCACGTTCTTGTCGTGCTGTACAGTTGGTGCAGTGGGTAGAGTTTTTGGTTGGCATGCAGGAGGTCGATGGTTCGATCCTGGGTTGAGGCGCATTTTTTATTTGCTAATTTCCATCTGACATTACCTACTGTAATACAGTAAGACACCGTTTCTGAGGTGACATGTATCCTACATTTACAACATTTTGTAACACTTAAACAACAAATACCTGGTTAGACTAATAAGAAATAGACAGCTGAAACAAACAGGTTTCACATCTAGTAGATGAAGTGGTGCGAATAAATTCACCCTCACGACATGGAAAGGGCGCATTTCAAAGCTGACCAATGAAAACGATTGTTCATCCATTTCTAGGATCGTAGTATGTAAGTGCAAATGGTTTCTAGAGGACCCACTGCAATCGCTGTTGACGATTAAGATGCCAGATACCATACCACCTGTACTACATTTACGAAAGAAAAAACATACGCCTGAACCCAGGATCGACCACTCGACCTCCTGCATGGTAACCCAAAACTCTATCCACTGCACCAACTGTACAGTACGACTAACTCCTGTTGACAGAGGTAGTTACCATACATGTGGTTACAGTGTTGTCAGATTGCTACTCTTCAACGTCGTTTTTCTGCCGGATATACTCGCAAGACGAAATTTTGTAAGAGACATTTTTTTATTGCTGGCATGTGAGGAGTCGCGCTGCGACGCCCGAGTGCGCGAATTACGCTTCACCCTGTATACTTACCAGATATTGTAATAGGAGTTGAATCATGGCTGAGAAATGATATAATGGGTGCAGAAATATTCTCACAGATCTGGAGTGTGTATCGTAGAGTTGGGATAGGAATGGTGGGAGGGGGAGTATTCATTCTGGTGAAAGAAGAATTTGTAAGCTACTATAAAGTTAAAGATGACAAACATGAAATTCTAGGTGTAACTTGATATCATTGGAGTGTACAGACAGGGAAAGGGTAGCGCTGACACGGGTTCAGAATTATTTGATAAGATAATCAGCTGTGTGGGAAACTACATGGAAAGGAATGTGATTGTAACAGGAGATCTGAATTTTCAAGTGATAAATATCATTATGGATCCGTATTGAAGCTACTATACTGTAGGGTGCTAATTAGTTTATTTATAATACCACCTATTCAATACATTCAATACATTAATCTGAATTTACCAAATGTCAATTGGGAAGGAAATGCGATCGACAGGAAGCATGACCAACAAATCGCAAATAAGCTAATATGAGAAGGACAGCTGATTCAGGAAGTGACTGAACCAACTAGAGGGTAAAATATCCTGGACGTTGTGCTGGTAAAACCAGATGAGCTCTATAGAGAAACCGAAGTAATAGATCATGAAGCTGTTTTTGTTCTAGTTAAAAATAAATATGATAGAAAGGAAGGTCTTAAAAGTAGGACTATTAGGCAGTACCCTATGGTTGATAAAGCGGGCATGAGACAGTTTTAAAAAAGTAACTATGATCGGTGGAAAACGGTTTTAAAAAAAAATTTAAAAAATGTCACCAGACTCTGGGATGGGTTTAAAGCAATTGTTGAGGAATGTGAAAACAGGTTTGTACCTTTAAAGGTGGTAAGGAATGGTGAAATGAAATGTCGTATGGCTTTTAGTGCCGGGATATCCCAGGAAGGGTTCGGCTCACCAGATGCAGGTCTTTCTAGTTGACTCCCGTAGGCGACCTGCGCGTCGTGATGAGGATGAAATGATGCTGAAGACAACACATACACCCAGCCCCCGGACCATTGGAATTAACCAATTAAGGTTAAAATCTACGACCCGTCCGGGATTCGAACCCGGGACCCTCTGAGCCAAACGCCAGTACGCTGACCGTTCAGCCAACGAGTCGGACAGTAAGGAATGGTAAAGACCCACCTTATTATAATAGAGAAATAGAGACCAAGAAGGAGGTGCAGATTGGAAACAAATAGTTATAAATGGCTGTGGACGTAAGGAGAAATTGAAGGAACTTACTAGGAAATTGAATCTAGCAAAGAAGGCAGCTAAGGACGACATGATGGCAAGCATAATTGGCAGTCGTACAAATTTTAGTGAAAAGTGGAATGGTATGCATAGGTACTTTAACCCCGGGAACTTCAGAGTTTTCAGTTTTTTAAATGTTTTTATTTAATATTCTCAGCATTCACATATCAGAGAACATTTAAGTCATTTTTCTAAAAATTGGATTATTGGTTCCTAAATGAGGGCCTGGTACCGTATGGTACAGTACGGTGCTTGACATACCTTTTGGGTGAAACACAACCTCATTAGAATACCATAAAATTTAATGCTTAATATTGTTACAGAATATTGAATACAAACTACTTATCAATAAATAAAAAAAGAGTGGTGTTTATAGGTTCATATGAGACATCCCTTTGGGAATTTCGAAAAATAACATTACTTCAGAAACGACACATCTTTAGGAAATAGGACTAATACTACTATAGACTTCAGTTTTAGTCACCTATTTCCACTTTTCACGAGTTTGAAGAGGCAATAAGTAGTACACAGACATCCACATTATTCTTGACACTTTCTGTGCGGCCACGAGATTCGCGGCCGCGCAGCGTCGGCGATGGTTTGTTGGAGCAATATAGTGATGTAGGTCATTGAATCTCAAGGTGTCAGATATTCTAAAAAGAAAAGAAGTGTGAACAACTGCACTTATTTTTCTTCAACATACCTCCCAAATATATATAGTAACAAATATTTTGCACCTTCCTTATTCTGAAGGTGGCATTTGCATATAGTCACTTAGATGTAAAATGGTGACGAATATTTTCATTTCTTCGGGGTTACTTAAGGATTGTCTTCATTTAAAAAAAATGCAATGTCCTGGCTTCAGAGCACAAGCAATTCACAATTTCATCATCAAAATACAACTCAAAAGTTTTTCAGTCAGCATCATATTTCGAAAAGTGGAAAATTCGCACTAAAAGAGTGGATTGTTCTAGGATCTAAGTCATCCGCCGTCCAGGTAACTGGTGGATGAGGTGATGATATCGCTCTCTTCGTGGGCCGTGAATCATTGTCGGACGTGCATTCTCTACACCTGTGCGGAATTTGCTTTTTCAGCACTACTTCAACTGGTGCTCGGAGTTCACCTCCCGTAAGGTAGTCTGCAAGGTGCCCTTCATCTTTCTCAGCCGAATCTTCATTGAATAATACATTGCATTCCGGTGTTTCAGTGTGTATGGCTTCAGCATCGGTATCCTCTCCTTCAATAATATGTAGAACCTTCTCAAGTGTCAAGCGACTCAAATGACATTCACTTATCATTAGGTGCGATACATCGCGCACTCTACGTCTGCTATGACGTGGAATTTTTTAAGTAAAATCTACAATATACAATTGAATGACACATATAAATCATTATTTGCAACTACATTATTAATTGTTTCATTAGAATTACCCTTAGAAGCAAGGAGGATAAAAGGAACAGAGAGGTACGGTAAGCACCATGCGGTACCATATGGTACCAACAGAATAATTAGTGTCATAACACCTAACACAGAAATGCTGACCAATAGCTTGTTATTTAAAGTCGTGGACTGATATTTCAAGATAATAAACCACGCAACACAAAATCATATTGTCAATATTTATAAACAAAATGAAGCAACTTACCTTAGACGTACAGCCATTTTTATTCCTCCAATACGATCTCAAATTCCAAGTGGTTGTTGCTGCAAACACCTTGAAAATGTACAGCGGAGTTGCCAGATTTGTGTCTCAAGTAATGATCAGTATGAGAAAATCTGAAATAAGGTGCACTGGTACTATACGGTACAGCACGGCACTGCCAGGTTAAGGCAGAAACAGGTTCCAAGAAGGACATTCCAGGAATAATAAATGAACAAGGGGAGTGTGTATGTGAGGATCTTCAGAAGGCAGAAGTATTCAGTCAGCAGTATGTAAAGATTGTTGGTTTCAAGGATAATGCCCAGATAGAGGAGGTGACTTTTGCTAAAGAAGCATTAAAATTTACATAAGATAAAAATGACATTTGCAATAAGATACAAAAGTTGCAAACTAGAAAAGCAGCTGAATTGATAAGATTTCTGGGGATATACTAAAGACAATGGATTGGGGTAGAGTACTATTTTTTTATATATATATATGAAGTACTTATTTGATTATTGTTTGGTTGAAGGAGCTATACCAAATGAATGGTGAGTTGCTATAGTAGCCCCTGTGTATAAAGGGAAGGGTGATAGACATAAAGCTGAAAATTACAGGCCAGTAAGTTTATCATGCATTGCATGTAAGCTATGGGAAGGCATTCTTTCTGATTATATTAAGACATGTTTTCGAAATTAATAACTGGTTTGATAGAAGGCAGTTCGGTTTTAGGGAATGTTATTCCACTGAAGCGCAACTTGTAGGATTCCAGCAAGATATAGCAAATATTTAGGATTCTGGAGGTCAAATGGACTGTATGACGATTGACCTATCTAAAGCATTTCATAGGGTGGATCATGGGAGACTACTGGCAAAAATGAGTGCAATTGGACTAGACGAAAGAGTGACTGAATGGGTTGCTATATTTCCAGAAAATAGATCTCAGAGAATTAGAGTAGGCATAGCTTTATCTGACTCTGTAATAATTAGAGGGGAATTCCTCAAGGCATTATTATTGGACCTTTACGTTTTCTTATATGATATGAGTAAAGAAGTGGAATCAGAGGTAAGGCTTTTTGCAGATGATGTTATTCTGTATAGAGTAATAAATAATTTACAAGATTATGAGCAACTGCAACATGCCCTCGATAATATTGTGACATGGACAGTAGGCAATGGTATGATGATAAACGGGGTTAAAAGTCAGGTTGTGAGTTTCACAAATAGGAAAAGTCCTCTCAGTTTTAATTACTACGTTGATGGGGTGAAAGTTCCTTTTGGGGATCATTGTAAGTACCTAGGTGTTAATATAAGGAAAGATCTTCATTGGGGTAATCACATAAATGGGATTGTAAATAAAGGGTACAGATCTCTGCACATGGTTATTAGGGTGTTCAGGGGATGCAGTAAGGATGTAAAGGAGAGGGCATATAAGTCGGTGATAAGACCCCAACTAGAGTATGGTTCCAGTGTATGGGACCCTCACCAGGATTACTTGATTCAAGAGCTCGAAAAATTTCAAAGATTTTTTCTTTTTTTTTTGCTAGTTGCTTTACATCGCACCGACACAGATATGTCTTATGGCGCCGATGGGACAGGAAAGGGCTAGGAGTGTGCAGGAGTGGGAAGGAAGCGGCCGTGGCCTTAATTAAGGTACAGCCGCAGCATTTGCATGGTGTGAAAATGGGAAACCATGGAAAACCTCCTTCAGGGCTGCCAACAGTGAGGGTTCAAACCTACTATCTCCCGAATACTGGATACTGGCCGCACTTAAGCGACTGCAGCTATCAAATTCGGTAAAAAATTCAAAGAAAAGCAGCTCGATTTGTTCTGGGTGATTTCAGACAAATGAGTAGCTTTACAAAAATATTGCAAAGTTTGAGGAGGGGAAGAATTGGGAGAAAGAGGACAAGCTGCTCAACTAAGTGGTATATTCCGAGCTGTCAGTGGAGAGATGGCGTGGAATGACATTAGTAGGCGAATAATTTTGAGTGGCCTCTTTAATGCCCGGTTTCTGGAACGTGAGATATCGAACCTATAGCGGTATCGAATGGTTAACTTGTGTTATGGCGTTGCACGAACGTAAGATACATCTATCGGTTCGACAAATCGCTTGCTAACTTAGAGGGCCCTGAGCAGGAGATATCTATTTGTTAACTTGCTGGGCGCGTGCGCAGTACTTCAGTATCAGCAGCTAACATTGCGTTTGTTAAAATTTTCTATGGCTTTCTCATCTTCTTCCGCCGGCCTAATGTTCTAATGAACTATACAGTAGTGAAAATGAATTCAAAGACAGACTGAGGCTAAACAAATATACTGTCGTAGGTATGGTAGAGTTTACAGACGACAATTTGCGTCCTGTGACAAATAATTTTCCATTGTCCCCTGTTGATCAATTATTAATTACGATGGCCTTTAAGATTCAGTACTACTGCGTCTTGTCATATTTGTATCTGTGACTGCATTCATGTCCATAAAAGCACTGGTACCAGTAACTGAGTATAACCGATAATTACACATTTATCGTAGTAGGCCTACTGCAGGCCTTCTTGCATTGGCAGTGAGCATATACTTTTATCGTGGGATTGTTTTTAATTAACGATATTACATTACAAGGAACTAACAGGTTATATAATTATGTTAATTACGCGATGTATGTCGTTATACTGTGATCAAACAATGTTCATATTTTGTAATAACAGGGAAGAGATACGGTAAACTTGTAAGGCTCAGTGCAAACTGGATTGCGCGTGACATGTGCCATTCGCGTGCATATTTCATTCGAAATCCTCAAACAATATAAAATTCTTCTGACAGTCCTTAAACACCACGAAAGTGACACCCACTTCTGCAAGAACTAGTCTAATATCCATTTCTTCCTGCATGGCAAAGAGGGGATAATAGGAACTGCACAGAAAGCTCAAATGCGATGCATTACTTGTGCGCATGCGCCTGACAATCTAGGGAACACACCTAATGTACAAAAACAAAGCAGTACGAGGGGTGGCATCTAGTGTGTATTTATGAAACTTGATCAACGAGCCAATAGTTGACAGTTCGATAAGTTAGCTGCTGTTCCGCTGTGCAACACAGCGAAGATTTATCGAGTCGACAGCTGTAACAAAGCAATAGTTATCGGAAAGATATCTCATCATTCCAGAAACCGGGCATAAAAGTAGGAAAGATCACAATATGAAGATAAAGTTGGAATTCAAGGGGAAAAATTCGGGCAGATATTCATTTATAGGAAAAGGAGTACGGGATTAAAATAATTTACCAAGGGAGATGTTCAATAAATTTCCAATTTCTTTGAAATCATTTAAGAAATGGCTAGGGAAACAACAGATAGGGAATCTGCCACCTGCGCGACTGCCCTAATTGCAGATCAGTATTGATTGATTGATTGATTGATTGATTGATTGATTGATTGATTGATTGATTGATTGATTGATTGATTGATTGATTGATTGATTGATTGATTGATTGATTGATTGATTAAAATATATATTCAATAATGAAAATTTTCACTCATCTAGCAGCACAAATACACTTTTATATAAAGCATTTATAAGGATTGCTAATGATCATTTAAGAATAAGCAATGCAAGGATTTTACTGCAATATCATAATAATTGCTCCAACACTAGAAAATCAGACTATTAGAAGAACATTAAAAAAATAAAGTATCTCAAATACAATACAAATACGTATACAAAAGAAAGTACCAAGATAATCTTTAATAAAAAAAAATCACAGATGTATCAGAGAAATTCACAGTTACAGTAGATGTATGTCAATAAATGTACGCTCATTGCATAATGAACAAAAGAAAAGGAGCACGCTTAGAGCAAATAATCTAAGGACAGCATAGCCAAAGCAGTCAAGGAGTGCTTGATTTAGCTGAAAGGATGTGAGTTTAATTTCCAAAAAATTTCAAAATGAGGCTTCCCCTTCTAGGATGTGGCACTCACTGTTCGCTGATGTACAGACTGACTCACCAGATAGAAGTCATACCTTTGTGGGAGTGTGATGACACCATAAAACACAGTGCCATGTGGAAGATTCTCCAGCCCATGGGAAAGACGAGTATTCAGATGTTTGGTAACAATGATGTATGCCAGTTTACATTCATGTTCTCCATTATATCTCTTTGAGCTTTCTCCTGAGAAGTTCAACTTCCTGCTGGAACACATAGGCCACTTGACCCTCACCAACTCCATCTCGATACAACAAAATATGCTGTGGTAGGCAGTTGTTGCAGGCGTTGTACTGACGAAGAACTTTGACGATGTTAGTGGTCAAGTCGCTACTCATTTCCTCTCCTGTGCGCAGGTAGCTTACAGCTGAGAAGTCCCAACTTGCATCCTTGTTCATGGTTGCTACAAGAGCACCAGTAGTGACTCCACGCATATTGACCTCATGATATATATCAAATCCCACCACCATGAGTCCAGACAGAGGAATGACTACACTCCATGGTGCACCTCCAATCTTGCAGCACATCTGGATGGCTATCTTGATTGCAATGGACTTCAAGTTCTTGCCTTGTAGGTTTTTTGGGAGTACCACTTGAGTGGGAATTCCTAAATCCACGCAGCCTCCCTTCTTCATTACATTGGGTGGTGTGAATAAAAATGAGAGTAAGCAAGTGAGCGTGTGCTCGCTGAGTGCCTGAGTGTCTCCCTGCCGATGAGCTTCCACTCCGCATTTGTGGTGAATAAAAATAGAGCGGAAGCACAGCGTACACTCAAGTGTCTGGAGCTGCCACTCAGTGTCGCTGATGAAGGTCGTGCACGTGCCATGTATATAACACCTTAGACTGTGATAACACTTCGATGACTTCCGGGTAGTTCAATGCTTAACATGGCAGGCGACAGTGTGGAATTCCAGTCCGTTTTTATCTCCATTTTAAAGAAACATACAATTATGTTTTCAAAGTCACAGTTACCAGATAAGAAGCTCAGGAAAACAAGTGCAATAAATGCAGTTCAGTGTGAACTACTCGCTAAATTTAACTTTAACATTTCCGTCCAACAACTGTCTGATTGGCTGAATGGTCAGCATTGAGGCCTTCAGTTCAGAGGGTGCCGGCTGGATCGGGGATTTTAATCGCCTCTGTAATTCTTCTGGCTCGTAGACTGGGTGTTTGTGTTTGTCCCAACACTTCCCTCTTCATATTCGCACAACACAACACATTACACTACCAACCATCACAGAAACGCACAATAGTGATTACATCCCTCTATCTAGGGTTGGCGTCAGGAAGAGCATCTGGCCGTAAAACAGGGCCAAATCCACATGTGCGACATAATTCGTACCCAGGACCCCACAGAGGTACCGGGCGAGTTGGCCGTGCGCGTAGAGGCGCGCGGCTGTGAGCTTGCATCCGGGAGATAGTAGGTTCGAATCCCACTATCGCAGCCCTGAAAATGGTTTTCCGTGGTTTCCCATTTTCACACCAGGCAAATGCTGGGGCTGTACCTTAATTAAGGCCACGGCCGCTTCCTTCCAACTCCTAGGCCTTTCCCATCCCATCGTCGCCATAAGACCTATCTGTGTCGGTGCGACATAAAGCCCCTAGCAAAAAAAAAACCCACAGAGGTGGGAAAAGCAGTAGAAGGAGAAGAAGAATTTCCGTCCAACAACTGTTGCTAAAAAATTACAAAACATGAAAACAAGACTGAAATATAAAGTAGAATTAAGGCGTATGGGAAACAAATGCATATCGTTAAAATAATGGGAGAAGCGGCTGATGAATCTGATGCACGGGGAGAATAACCCTACCATCGGTCGTCTGAAAGGTAGGAAATCATAGCCTTAATATTACGACATTAATAAATTGAGGAAAATGGCAGGCCTATAACGTAACTGACAAACATTATGTTGATAATAATATATTGACAATTGAATGAAATTTTTAAGGAGCCAGATCTGCAGGACCGGATGAGTTGGCCGTGCGGTTAAGGGTACGCAGCTGTGAGCTTGCATCGGGAGATAATGGGTTCAATACCCACTATCAGCAGCCTTGAAGATGGTTTTCCGTGGTTTCCCATTTTCACACTAGGCCTCTAAGGTCGGCCCCGTGGGTAGCGTAGGGGTAGCGTGCCTGCCTCTTACCCGGAAGCCCCGGGTTCGATTCCCGGCCAGGTCAGGGTTTTTACCTGGACCTGAGGGCTGGTTCGAGGTCCACACAGCCTACATGATTAGAATTGAGGAGCTATCTGTTGGCGAGATAGCGGCCCTGGTCTAGAAAGCCAAGGATTTATCATGCTGACCACATGACATCTCGTAATCTGCAGGCCTTCGGGCTGAACAGTGGTCGCTTGGTAGGACAAGGCCCTTCAAGATCTGTAGTGCCACGATCGCTCCCTTCCTATTCCTACGCCATTCCTATCCCATCGTCGCCATAAGACCTATCTGTGTTGGTGTGACGTTAGCAAGTTGTAAGATCTGCAGAAGTTGTCATCCCTTCGACTTCCTACAGAGGTGTCATAACTCTGCAAACATCGGAGTTCCTCCAAATTCGGGAGTCATAGACAGAAATGAAATGGCGTATGCTTTTATTGCCGGGAGATCCCAGGATGAATTCGGCTCGCCAGGTGCAGGTCTTTTGATTTGACACCTGTAGGCGACCTGCGCGTCGTGATGAGGATGAAATGAAGATGAAGACAACACATACACCCAGCACCCATACCAGGGAAATTAACCAATGATGATTAAAATTACCAACCCTGCCGTGAATCGAACCCGGGACCCCTGTGACCAAAGGCCAGCACGCTAACCATTTAGCTATGGAGCCGGACGTCATAGACAGAGTCTGGCCGTGAAACATCTACAATGGTTGAATTCTTCATTTCCATTGCAAGTGGCCTGTACAATAATGCTAGGCACGCCTTTTCTGTAAATGTAGTCATTCCCATGAACATGTGGCTTCTGAATTTGTACATGAGTACAGTCTACAGTTCCAACAGCATAAGGGAAGCTCAAACGTTCTTGCCATTTAGCCCGTGCTTCCTGCATCTAAGACCGGCCCCGTGGTGTAGGGGTAGCTTGCCTGCCACTTACCCGGAGGCCCCGGGTTCGATTCCCGGCCAGGTCAGGGTTTTTACCTGGACCTGAGGGCTGGTTCGAGGTCCACTCAGCCCACTTGATTAGAATTGGGGAGCTATCTGATGGCGAGATAGCGGCCCCGGTCTAGAAAGCCAAGAATAACGACCGAGAGGATTCGTCATGCTGACCATACGACACCTTGTAATCTGCAGGCCTTCGGCTGAACAGCGGTCGCTTGGTAGGCCAAGGCCCTTCAAGGGCTGTAGTGCCATGGGGTTTGGTTTGGTTTGGTTTGGTTTGGTTTGGTTTGGTTTGGTTTGGTTTGGTTTCCTGCATCTAAGCAACATTTGTTGGAATTTTATCTAATAATCTGCTTTCATTTCTGTTCATGTCAAAACCTACGAAAATGTTTTTTTTTTTTTGCACAGTTCTCCGAGATGTCTTCACCAACTCCACTATGAAACCCAGGGTCACCAGCATAACGCAAGAAGATTTACATTTTTTCTTCATTTGTTAGTGCACCACCTCTTATTTCTTTGGAGTGCCCAAGGAAATGCTCCGCTAACCATTCAGCATGCTCCTTGAAAATCCACAGCCTGTTTCCAGTCATCTGACCGGGTCGGGAATGGAATGAATGAAGCAGTGAGGATAGGAATCGTGCCGGCTGCCAAAGCCTGTCGCACTCCTCTGGGGCAATGATTAACCCATATATGCCCGCAACTTTTGTTTTTGAATGAAGTGCTCATTTTCACATTTGTTGCTTCTTTTAGTGATATTAGGTTATTGACAACACTGATTTTTTGTTTCTATTAGTGTTACTGTCTGATTGGCCATGGGTCGAAAACGACCCTGTGGGCATATAAACTACCTTTTCCTAAATTGTTGTCATAACATATCTTACAGTTATTTACTAATACAGACAACCATTATTGTGTGAAATGTTATTGTTTTGTTTATTACAATTATACACACATATTATTACGCAGGTAATTATGAGTTCAAGTACAATGGTGAATTACAACACATTCACAAAAATATTGCAGCACTAGAAAGTTACAAGCACTGTGTGCATCTTACACTGAAGTCTCAGTCTTCATGAAAAGCTATGCATGAAACTTTAAGAAACATTTATCTTGCAACGCGACATTGCATCTCTTGCACGCTTTCGTGGTTTTACTTTTGCACGAAACACATCTTTTACGTTTTTGACCCACAGTAATCATATGACCATCACTTTTGCGTGCGATTTCTGGTACATTCTTTATGACATTCCTTGATCGGGTAGATGGGCCGGGTTGTGTTCGCGCAACTCCATATTTCAGAAGAATCGTTTTAGCTAGTTCCCTACGAAATGATAGAAGATCATTGGTTCTTCCAAGGGAACGAGCTAGAAGGTAGGCATTGTTCACATAAACATCTAGCAGCCAAAATACAATCGGTGTGTACCATTTCTTTCCCCTAATTCCAACCTGGTACACAACAACACTGCTATCCATTTGATCCACTCCGCGCATATAACCGTTGTACTGATGAAAACCGAATGTCTGAGGAATGGCAATTCCTTTCTTCTGTGCCGAAGAGTACCTTTGCGTGGGTCGAATACGATGAACTCTGTACTCACTTGACAGGAGAGTAACAATGTTGTTATCATGCCACCTAATTGCATTGATACCGTGTTTCTTGTTTATCATGGTGTCAAATGCTCCTCTAGGCTCCTTGCCCATAACATCAATTCCCTTTAGTGGACAGTGTCCTGTATGGTCCTTTCTAACAGTTCCTGTTGCCTTTACACCTTTTGTCTGAAGCAATGACCTTCATCAGCGGAAGGTTGTATAGTCACATCAGTAGTTGAAACCTCTTGTTTGGAAGATAACCTTTCAAGCTCTTATAAAATCTCAAAAGTTATAAGACTCTTTGGGAAACTAGGAAACATGAGAAGAATAACTCTTAAGTTTTAGTACCGAGTCGGTAATAGATTCCCGTGATAATTCCCTCTCCCCAAATATAAAAACGTTGCAATAATAACGGAAAGAAACTAAGCTATATCTTATCATTGAGCAATAATGCAATTATGATCATATTTGATGAAATGCATGAAAGGTTCCTTATATGCCCACAGGGTCGAAAACGACCCATATCAAATATCTCGTTTTATTACATGACCATATAGAAAAATTAAAAAACTTGTGACATGTAGTCGTAAACTATATTCTTTACTCTAAGTAACATCACAAGAACCAAGCTAAAATAATAAACAGCAAAATTGTCAACTTACATTTTCTGCCACACTGCATCAATACTATGCTGAAGGATGTAACACAGCAATCTGTTTGCAGTTACAAGGCAAACAATACAGCTTCAAATCAACAATCACACATTCACAATAATAGCCTACATGCTGACAAATACATAATCATCATTTTAAGTCGAAAACGAATGCATGGGGATAAATGATGGCAAATGACTATTGTGGGTCGTTTTCGACCCTGTGGGCATATATGGGTTAATGACTGACAGATGAAATGTAATGATATTGGAGAGTGTTGCTGGAATGAAAGATGACAGGAAAAACTGGAGTACCCAGAGAAAAACCTGTCCCACCTCCGCTTTGTCCAGCACCAAGCTCGATAGCTGCAGTCACTTAAGTGCGGCCAGTATCCAGTATTCGGGAGACAGTAGGTTCGAACCCCACTGTCGGCAGCCCTGAAGATGGTTTTCCGTGGTTTCCCATTTTCACACCAGGCAAATGCTGGGGTTGTACCTTAATTAAGGCCACGGCCGCTTCCTTCCCACTCCTAAACCTGTCCCATCATCGCCATAAGACCTATCTGTGTCGGTGCGACGTAAAGCAACTAGCAAAAAAAAAAAGCTTTGTCCAGCACAAATCCCACATGGAGTGGCAAAGATTTGAACCACGGAACCCAAATGTGAAAGGCCGGCGCGCTGCCGTCTGTGCCACGGAGGCTCTTCAGCATGCTCCTTACTGGACCTTTATAACACTGTAATCAAGTTGAGATGATTCTCTGCGAAGTTTATATAATTTTCTTTTCCGATTAACCACCACCATTACCTCTGCCATGCTATTGAACTTGACACTATCATTTGGAGTCACCTACTGAGTTAGCTCAAGGAAACATGAGCAGGCGCTTACTGGAAAGAGTGCCTGCTTTATCTTTATTCACCAGAAATCTGGAGCGCCCACTCTGCTACTCGAGCGACTGGAGTGTGTGCTCAAGGTCACAGGTCTGCTGTGAGTGATTGCTTCCGAAAGGCGGTTTTTATTCACCTCGCTGTGAGTGCCTGCTCTATTTTCGCAAGTAAAGAGTGCGTGCTCATTTTTATTCACACCACCCATTGTATCTGTCTGTGCGACGTGTTGGTAACATCAGCATGTGTAACTCTGGATTCTTTGAATGGGTAATGCTGTCAATGCCGTCAATATAACTTGTCAGTTCATCAAAAATCTCTTGCACACATGTTGGTTTAATGCAAAAGTGTATCTTAGTGGCAACCTCTGTAAGAATTGCTATGAAACTGTGAGCTGGGCAACTGAAACTGCAAGGAACTACAATTCCCCACTCTCTCGGGACTGGGGTACACAGCAGGGCCTGACCACTGATTTCTCGGCCCCAGTTATTCCGTGTGCCGCAATGGAAAGATAAATATTTCCCACCTTGATAAACTCATTTCGGAGAACACGACCATTCAAAGAAACCAAGCTTTTACTGAGAGCAAAGTTCCATTGTTTCAGTTCACTGGCTACCTCCTCCATCTCAGAAAGTCTCTTGTGAAACTTGTTCAGGGCTACAATGAGGTCTTTTGTTGATAGTCTCATGTGGTCAGCCAAGTTCTTCATGAGGTGGAAGTTGGCACGCATTTCATCTATGATGCTACTCATACGGCAGAGCTCAGGCACCAGATGCACTGGTGTGGAGAAGCCCCAGTGACATTCACGCAATGTGGGTAGAGATCCAAGCATTGGCTGGTCAGGATTCTTGATTTCAAATCCATATCAAGATTTGAAGTAAGCCTTGTATGTTACATTTTTGCCATCTCAAGAAAATGCGCTTATAGGAGTTACGGTGAAATCAACATCATCCACCCTGTAAGTCTTGTTATTGTAGTCTGACAGTACTGTTGTTCCCACAATGCACTTCTGATATAAGTGCTGAAAATGAGCCAGATCCATTTCAGCAATGCTGTCCAGAATGTTGAGAGCATTATCTCGACGCACCACCTTGTGAGTAATCTCGGTACACAGCAAATGTTGTCTTAATGTTGTCAGATTGACGTCACATACCCTGGCCATAATTGAAGATGGTAATTGGGTACTAGCAGTTTTGTTTTTGCATCAAAATAATTACGACCCACCAACTGTAAATTTGGTGCTTCCAAGCAACGTCTCATGAGGATATTAAAGAAGTGACAGTAGTGGTATTCTCCAGCTGAAACAGTGCTTACAAGCCGTATGGTGACAACAACATTGGTGTGATATGCTTCTCATCACGATACTAACGTCAGTGGGTCCTTGAAAATATAGGCACCTATAGTCTCTCTCTGTGGATTCTCACAAGTTTCTGTTTTATTGAATTGAGATCTTCTTCCGGAGCGAAGTCCACACGGTACTGATAGAGCTGAAATGATGTGACAGACTTGAGTCTGAAGTAATTTGATGTTAGGTCAATAATTTTCTGGGTCTACCTCTCCTTGTGGTTGGTTCTCGAGGTTTTGTTAAATTATTACACTGAACATTGGCATCTGATTTGGAAGAATGCTTTACTTTCATTACTGGTGCTCCATCCTCTTTAACTTCAGGGCCATTTCCAAGGTTAATCTTCTGTACTCCTGCCTGCAATTTAGCAACACGTACATCAATATCTTCTCGTTGCTGAACCTCCTTTTTTGGAAGCTGCTATTGATGCACCTGTTGCTTTCCAATACTAGTTGGTGTAAATTCACAGGAATAATTTTTATTCCACCAAATATTACAAAAATATTCTGTTAGACATAGAATTTTTTTTTTTTTAACAACTTGCTTTTTGTCTCACCGACACTGATAGGTCTTATGGTGATGGAGTGACAGGAAAGGCCTAGGACTGGGAAGGAAGTGCCTGATGTGAAAATGGATAACTTCAGAAAACCATCTTCACGGCTGCTGACAGTGGGTTCGATCTCGGATGCAAGCTCACAGCTGCCCACCCCGAACTGCACGGCCAACTCGTCCGGTAGAATTGTTTAGCATTTTACTGTAGAAAATGTGGAAATTATTTTTAATAGTACATTTTGGGTATGTAGAAAATAAACAGCTCAGCACTAGCAAAGAGAATATCTGTGAACTGAGATATATATACTGTATAGTGCAGGAGGGAACTAGCATGCATTCTCATGCTGCTGTATTTCTAACATGCAAACATTTATCTTGCATGGTTGCGACTATTAGGCAAACAAATATAGTGAACATATTGCAAAATTAATACTACTTGATTTATAAAATTGTTACATCACTATCAAGTGTATGGACGGCTGGATGGTAAATGTAATATTTGAACTGAACCTGTATCTATGTATTTTTATCACAAAATTTGCTGTTCCAGAAGTTTATATTAAATATCATTTTGAAAATATAATGGATGAGAAGATACTAACATGTTTGTAAATTAAGTATTCAAGCTCTTTAACCCTTATGAATAATAAAATTACCAGTATTGTGCCCCAGTGTGGCAGCGGCAGCGAGCTTATCTGTTGGATTGCCACACCTTTCCGTTTATGCAAGTTAAGGTATCTCTCTCTCCTAGCCTGCTGTTGCTGCATTGTCATAACAGAGAGAGTTGCAGAAGTGTCTCAATGGTGCACTAGCCACCAGCATCTTGGAAAGGTGTAGTAATTGATTCCCTTCTGGAAACCTAATTGTTGATATGTTTGTAATTGTTGAGACATTACATAATTATTCTGTAGCATTTAATTAAATGCAGATCTTCTCTCTTGCTATTCACACTCCTTACAACTCATTTCAATACCTGTGATAGGGCCGATGACCTAGATGTTATGACCCTTTAAACAAGCAATACCTGTGTTCATATCATGTATAGTGCTGCTGTACTTGTCATCTACTCTCCACCACACAAGAAGCATTCTCCTTCTTGTTAGATGTTCTAAATTCTGCTGCTATATCATATTGCTCATCTATCTACTCCACTGAATCCTGTTCACAGGTACCTTCTCTTTGTTCAAGTTCATTACAACAACTGTAGTCAATTTTAGAGAGCTATAACAGTACTTTCTGCTTTGTATTGTTATTGTACACAATTTATAAATGATGCTTACTCGATCAAATTTATATATGTTGTGTATTGTTTTAAAATTCAAACCTGTATTTTTCATGTACCTTGAACTTCACCTTTCTTCCTCTGTAAAATGTTGTGGACCGAGCGCGATAGCTGCAGTCGCTTAAGTGCGGCCAGTATACAGTATTCGGGAGATAGTAGGTTCGAATCCCACTGTCGGCAGCCCTGAAAATGGTTTTTCTTGGTTTCCCATTTTCACACCAGGCAAATGCTGGGGCTGTACCTTAATTAAGGCCACAGCCACTTCCTTCCCACTCCTAGCCCTTTCCTGTCCCATCGTCGCCATAAGACCTATCTGTGTCGGTGCGACGTAAAGCAACTACCAAAAAAAAAAAAAAAAAAAAATGTGGATGTGTAACAAGTGGTGAAAATATCACAAACTCTAAACAGTTTTGTTAGTAAGCAAATGATTGAGTACTTCTTCCCGAGATCAGTGACATTCTCTTCTCAGAATTGTTTATCATGTGCTTATATAAATTCATGGTTTTCCCAATAGATTGTTCGAAATATCTGTAAACTGCTCCTGCATATAGCGAGGCATATTATCTGTTCATATTCAACTGGTATTGTTTATGTTTGCTACTGTGCCAGTGTTTTGACCTCCTCCTACATTTTCTTTTCAAGTTCCTCTTGTATTTTAACTCATGATAAAATGTACTGGTTTTATACTTACAGAAAATCTTACTATTTGTATATATGTCTGTTTAGAAGGAATACAATTATGAACATTTTCTGTTTTGAGTTATTTGTTCTCATCAAAAATATTTGCATCATATCAGTGACACTTTGCCTGAAAGAATTGTTATTTTATTGCTTCCTTCAGACATTCTGATATTACTCTTTGACAGTCATTGTTTTCATCAACAAGTAGAAAGACAGGGAAAGATTTTTTTGATGTGGATGATTGTTATTGAGAACAAGGAGAATTATAATCATTTTCTTCCAATGTTTTTATGATATTTTAAGGCTTCCAGGTGCCATTTGATGTCAAATAGAAATGACTGGATGACTTTCTGTTTGCCAGTGTAGGGAGACAATATTTATCACATTGTTATTGAGAAACTGAAGTCGGCTTGCTGGAGTGGAGAACTAATGGTTTTACTTTGAGAGGTACAGATTACTGTATTATTCTTTCTGACCCATGGTTTTGTACTTATTCAGCTTCCTATTTTATTCTGTCCTTTGATCAGCTCTTGCTGGTAAATGAAGTCTAGGTGAAAGGAAATGAAAATTGTCTTTTCAGATATGTTTTGTTTCCTTTTCTTTTCCTGTTGAAAATTGCCATCTTCATTGTGTTTAAACCATTATATATGTTGTATAAAAAGTTTGTACTTGATAAATGTATTGATTTGTACAGAGATGACAACCATCAAAATGTTATGTTATCTTGATACAAAATGTAATGAAAAGAGAAACATTCTTGATCCAGTTCATGTGGCTTCATAGTATTCTTTCCATTGATAGTTTTAACCCTAATCTGTTTGTTTGCTACTGTTTTGTTGAAGTGACAATTTTTGTAATCACTTATTGTTCTTGTTTATACTAATTATATCTTAAAACATATGAAGAAAGAGACCAAGTTTTGTTCTGTTGTTTGTTAAAAATATTTTAAACCACGATTCATTTTAGTTCTAGGTTTGATACTGCACTAAGATTTCCAGGTATACACTGTAAAATGTTACAACCTATGAGCACCCTAATTTCAAATAGTAAAAGGTGTGGTTGAGTCGTATGAGCAGGCATCATCCTGAACTATTGTCCGCACATAGCTAGAATGGGATTGACTGCTGCTTCAGCTCGTGTTCCCAGCTGTAATGGGGATGGAGTGGGAAGAAAACGTTAGCAGGTTGTCATAACAACCCCAAATTTGGCAAACCACATGCAACTGAGCACAAAAGAATACAGGCAAGCAAAGAGAAAGGAGGGAAACCTTAAGATCCTGTTGCCGTTCTCCTAACGTGTGGCACAAGATAACACAATAGCTTTCACCAGCAGTGTTAACTGTGCTATCAGTTTCTTAAGAGTGAATGCTACTTTGTATTGGTAAATGTGTGTCCATGTGTGTAATTTTACTTTAATTGTTTCATTTCTAATAGTTACTGTTATTCATAAATAGTTTCTCTGCATGGATGCATGCGTGTGTGTGTGCGTGTATGCATGTGTGTAATTATAGTTGTACAGTTAATTTTTAGATATTGTTTGTGTATATATGCCTAGTAGTATCTTTTAATTTTAATTCAATGGCAGAAAGTGAAGGGAGAGAACTTTTCAGCAACGGCGTTCCTGTAAAGGGACAGTCTCTGAACGTTATTTGTTATGTACGAGAGTACTTTGAATGGGAGAAAGATAATAATGGTCCTCTCATTTCTGTAAATAAGTTGCTAGATAGAACTGCAGCTACAGTTAAAGTAAGACAAAACAGTATAGTTAAAATAGGAAGAGACAGGTATAATTTATAATTAACCCAGCCAGGAACATCAGGTTTAGGAACACCTGGAAAAGAAACACAGAATAGAGAAGAGGGTTAGGAACACTGATTCTTTCCAACAGGACCCTATACGATGCCACATATATGCGTATTATGGAAGAAAAGAATACCCAAACATCACTAAATAACACAAATCTCGTGGAGAAGCTTGGTTATTTCAAGGTGGGGAAACTTTGTTTAGGAGTGTCATAAGAACTTTAGGTTTCTTTTATAAGAAAATAAACAGTAGGAAAATTATAATAGAAAGACTAGGCATTTCTGCTTGGTGATTTACGTTTCTGAGGGAGGTACTAAAGCATGATTTTGATGAGATAATTTGGCGGGATGAAACTTGGGTCAGCGCCAAACATTCCATGACTAAAGGCTGGACACATGACATGGTGTGGGGAACGAAGAGGATCCTGCTGGGTAAGGGTGGCACAATTACTCTTATACATGTGCTGAGTTGCTGTCTCCTCTTCAAGTCTAATAAAACCAGTGATTACCATGAGGAGATGAACCATGAAATGTTTTTCAAATTTTTCACAGGATCCATTTTAAACAGTTCACAGAAACTATCCGTGGTTAATATTAATAGTGAAAATATTGCACCTTAACTTTAGACAAGCCCCTGACAATGGCATCCAAGCCAAATGATGGACTGATTAAATTTTAGAAATGACCGTGTAACAAAAGATCTGAAAAAGGTAGAATTAATGGAACTTGTGAAGAAACACAAGCCCTTGCTTCTATCCTATGTAATAGATGATGTAGCTGCAAAAAATGGATGTAAGATACCAAGGCTGTGAACGTATCATTTTAATTCTGTCAAACTGATTTGAGTCCAAGTGAAGGGTTATGTCGCCCGTCACAACAAAGTCTTTACAATGTCATCGTCATCAATCTGACGGAAGAAGCACTGGGTATGATAATGAGCGAGAAATGGAAAGATGCTGTATTTCATACGGAAGAAATTATTCAACCTGCATGGGGAGATGAAGGTGTTTTGAAGGAGAATATGGCAAGAAGTATAGTTTTTCTGGGGGTTTCCAGCAATTTCTTTTTCTGGTGATGGTGATGGCATTGGCAACAATTCTGACACTGGATGTGGCTCACAGATGAGTGGTGTATTCCATATTTAAGATCTATCATCTCAGGTATGATGTATTAAATATTTGCATAATCCTGTTTTATTTTTTCGTGTCCTTTTTGGTTACTCAGGGGTAGTTGCCAAACAGGAATTATATTTATTCTTGCCATAAATACTAATCTGAATTATGCATTACATATGTTTTTTTATATTTTGTTATGAATATCTGTTTGAATTCTTTAAAATACTTTTCCTCTAATGTATGGTACTAGAATTTGATGCGAGAAGGCCTTCATTAGCGTAACATAACATGTCAACACTTAGCATCTCATTCTCTTAAAAGTCAATCCCATTCTAGTTTTGCATAGACAATAATGAAGATCTGTGTTTATAACAGCACTCAGAGCGAAGGGTCCTTCAAGATTGTCAAAAATCACTTACCACGTTGCAGTCAATGGCCATTGACCATGCAGGTGGTGGAAGCAGATATGGCAAGACTCTGTCAATAAGAACACAGAAGTTATGACCTGAAGACACGGAATTGTAGCGTTTTAAGATTCTAAGCGCAGATCCGGCAACTGCAGTAATATGCTACGATGATGAAATTTATCACTCCTAACTTATGAGGGGAACCTGCCAAGTGTAACAACCCAGTTTCTCAGAAACTTCACTCAGAGAAAGCGGGTTTGAAATACACCGACTGACAGAGCAAATGCAACACCAAGGAGGAGTGGTTCGAAAGGAATGAAAGTTGGGGAAAAAACAGAGTCGGCACGGAAGAATAATTGATGTTTATTTCAAACCGATATGCAGGTTACACAAGGCGCACGGCATCGACTCAGTAGGATGTAGGACCACCGCGAGCGGCGATGCACGCAGAAACACGTCGAGGTACAGAGTCAATAAGAGTGCGGATGGTGTCCTGAGGGATGGTTCTCCATTCTCTGTCAACCATTTGCCACAGTTGGTCGTCCGTACGAGGCTGGGGCAGAGTTTGCAAACGGCGTCCAATGAGATCCCACACGTGTTCGATTGGTGAGAGATCCGGAGAGTACGCTGGCCACGGAAGCATCTGTACACCTCGTAGAGCCTGTTGGGAGATGCGAGCAGTGTGTGGGCGGGCATTATCCTGCTGAAACAGAGCATTGGGCAGCCCTTGAAGGTACGGGAGTGCCACCGGCCGCAGCACATGCTGCACGTAGCGGTGGGCATTTAACGTGCCTTGAATACGCACTAGAGGTGACGTGGAATCATATGCAATAGCGCCCCAAACCATGATGCCGCGTTGTCGAGCGGTAGGGCGCTCCACAGTTACTGCCGGATTTGACCTTTCTCCACGCCGACGCCACACTCGTCTGCGGTGACTATCACTGTCAGAACAGAAGCGTGACTCATCGGAGAACACGACGTTCCGCCATTCCCTCATCCAAGTCGCTCTAGCCCAGCACCATGCCAGGCGTGCACGTCTATGCTGTGGAGTCAATGGTAGTCTTCTGAGCGGACGCCGGGAGTGCAGGCCTCCTTCAACCAATCGACGGGAAATTGTTCTTGCATGTGTCTTGCACATGCTGAAGAATGGCGGTTGACGTGGCGTGCGGGGCTGCCACCGCTTGGCGGCGGATGCGCCGATCCTCGCGTGCTGACGTCACTCGGGCTGCGCCTGGACCCCTCGCACGTGCCACATGTCCCTGGGCCAACCATCTTCGCCACAGGCGCTGCACCATGGACACATCCCTATGGGTATCGGCTGCGATTTGACGAAGCGACCAACCTGCCCTTCTCAGCCCGATCACCATACCCCTCGTAAAGTCGTCTGTCTGCTGGAAATGCCTCCGTTGACGGCGGCCTGGCATTCTTAGCTATACACGTGTCCTGTGGCACACGACAACACGTTCTACAATGACTGTCGGCTGAGAAATCACGGTACGAAGTGGGCCATTCGCCAACGCCGTGTCCCATTTATCGTTCGCTACGTGCGCAGCACAGCGGCGCATTTCACATCATGAGCATACCTCAGTGACGTCAGTCTACCCTGCAATTGGCATAAAGTTCTGACCACTCCTTCTTGGTGTTGCATTTGCTCTGTCAGTCAGTGTAATTGAACACATGTTTCGGCTTATCTGTAGACACTCGTCATTTTCCGAGAAAATTGTGTTTGAAGTTTCTGACATCCTTTACGTACCATGTAGAGCGTAACAAATTCAACTAATGTGGTGGCGCTGTGGCTATCGCCATAGCTGTAAAATTTTGCGCCTCATGTTCAAATCCGATTAATTGTTTTGTTCCATTTATCTACTTATGTCTGTCCATTGATTGTTGATTGTAAAATTACAACTGGGTTTCACAATAAGTGTTATGTATTTATTGTTTTTTATGTATATATTGTAACCGTAAAAGCTTAATTTGACGACTATCTCTACATAAGACTCGGCCCAGGTGGTGACCGGTCACTATCTGAATGGTTACAGTGAGAGGGAAGCAAATAAGTATAATAGAGAAATAACTGTTTAAAAAAAAAAAGTTTATTCATGAAAGAAAATCAGGTTTCAACATCATCTCAGCTCTTCAGTTGTAATGGATACCTCTCCCTGGGGTGGAATTGACTCTGATGCATTGTGGGTCAGAAAGTCTACTTATGGTGTCACCATCTTCCGAGCTGGTCTTGAACCTCTGGAAGGACCTGAGTGTCTTGAAGTCCGGATGGTCGAGGAGCAACTGTAGTTTTAGTTGTAATGTGGCACTGGACAGGAAATAGACCCTAAGTAACTGGCCTGCACAGAGTAGATAATGGTTAGTAGTGGTCTGCACATTTGACTTCACGGTGGGATCCACTAATAAACACAGTTATTGCTGATGAACTGAACTCAAAATTACATCTGTAAGGTCTCAACCACGGAAATAAATAAGTCACTTTATCAAACTTAAAGATGAAAATTTCGGTGGAATCGTGACGTAGGAAATACAACATTCCACACAGTTCAAGTCCGAATTAGAAACAAATGAAATCAAAGAATTTATTCTGGGAGGAATTTACTCCCGCTCTCGATAAATGAAGAAACACTGTCTTTTCTAGAACCGTCCTGGGTTCGATACGAGAAATATTAACTATATCAGTTTATTTAACCACAGTCTTAAGGCTGGAAATAAATCTTAAGTTCAATGGCATTGTTAATTTCAACTACCGGTGTCAGTAGCTTGTAAAAAAAAACCGTATAATATCACTGTCACTAAATTCAATCACCTGTACTGAATTACGTCTTACTATCGGCACAGGTTTATCACTCGTTAGGACCAAAGACAAAATTATGTACAGTCGAAGTTTCTCGAACGACAAGGTTCTCTCACCATTAGCAGTCGATGTGAAGTTTAAATACTGTCATTCAATTTTTATCATCACTGGTAATTTAAACTTTAAATTACATTTAAGTACTTGGTAACGTAGTATCGTACTAATTCAAATTGCACTGTTCCTGTAAAGAGTTACACGCCTAAATTGTTCGCGTCTTAACTTGTACACAACTCCTACTACCACACGCAAATCACATTGTAATTTTTCTAAGTCTTGGAGATGCGTTCGTAGAATCAAAGTCCACTGATGCGCGAACTTGAACTCCCATCGGAAAGTCGAACTGGCGACGAGCATCACGGTGACAGCAGGACCAACAGGCGATCGACCGGCCTCGACTGTGGCACAAGGTACACTGATCTGACGAGCAAAATGCTCGCCTATTTATCCAGTGTTCCCTGGGCGTCGTGAATACCAATATCTGTCGTATCGTTAAACGGATTTCCATAAAATTTAGGGGTTATAACTATAAAAATCAGGCTATGCAGTGATGTTGTTCATTTTTTTAATACCATTAATCTGTCTGAAAGAAATTAATGATGGAAGGGAATGGAACATTCCACCTGACGTAACACGACTCTGGAACATGTTACTCAGTCGTGACGTTTCACTTCCCCGCTACGCGCAGCTGACATGGCCGCAGGGGAACGAGCTTGGCGGGTACCATAACTCCGCATTCATCGGGACTTTGAACGAGAACCGTGTTACGGGTATATATTCCCCTCTCTCCAAGGAAAAGAAAATCCGATCAGGTTTTTCTTTTTTTTCTCTAATGGTCTCGATGATAATATTTCTTCAAATTGGCGGAGTTGTGAATTCCTTCCAAGTCCCCATTTAATTTACTCACTTAATAAGCTCCATTATCAAAGACTGCAGTAATCCTGTAAGGTCCTATGTAAAGGGGACAAAATTTAGCGTACACACGAAGTTCTGGTCGTGAGACAGCGGGTTTTCTAATTAAAACCATGTCATTTACTCGAAGTGGTGGTCGAAATGTTCTGTTTCTCATCCTCCTCTCTCAGATTTGGGCTGCATGTCGAAGTTGTTCCTTTGTAGCTTCCACGCGAGCCTCGTGAGTGATTACCATGTCCTGAAGAGGCGGTAACAGTTGATCCCATGGCTTATCAGGTGTGATATCCTTATGGACCTTCACGGGAATATCACGAATAGATTCATGGACTGTTGAGTTTATTACCTGCTGCATTATGGGTAGCACCTCGACCCACTTCCAATGTTGAGTCCCACAGTAGAGTCTGCAGAATCTGGCGATTTCCCTCATGATCCTTTCGGCCGGGTTAGCTTCAGGATGACGGATCGAGTTCATGATATGTTTGATATTCATGTCCTCTAATGCTACTTGAAATTCGACAGAGGTGAATTGAGTACCATGATCTGTAAGTAAATATTCCGGTTTGCCCATTTCCGGAATAATAATCCGTTTGATTCTGCGGAGAATATTCTTAGCATTCGCTTTTTGTATTGGAAGTAGCATGGTGTACTTAGAGAATACATCTACCACTACAACGTGTCAGTTGCCACGGGTTGCCTTGGGCAAAGGGCCATACAGGTCCAAAGCCAGTATTTCCTTAGGTCTCTCTGGTGTCAATGGTCTAGGAAATTCTCTCATTAACCTATTGTTAGGTTTGATTCGTTGGCAAACGTCACAGGTGCGAGTAATATCTCTAACATCTCGCCTCATGTACTCCCATACAAATTTTTCTCCAATAAGGGCAACCACCTTATCAGTGCCGGCATGTCCAGATAGAGAATGACAGTGCCGCACGATGTCTGGTCTAAGTTTAGGAGGGGCGTAAATTCTACGCTTACTCTTTGCTGGATCCAAGTACTTATATATTAGTCCATCTTTATAGCAAAAAGATCGCGCGAGGCGGGAGATTCGGTCATAATCATAATCATCAATGGGAATCAAACCCTTGAAGAATCTAAGGAGTTCTCGGATTTTGACATCTCGCGCTTGGGCTTGTGGTAAATATTGGAGTCTTCGAAGAAGCTCTTCATCTTCCCTGTCTAAGATTTCAATTGGATGAACAGTAATAGTGCTGACTGGGTTGCAACTTAGGGCATCGGCGAGGATATTTTTCTTTCCAGTTCGATGAACGACAGTGATATTAAATTGTTGGATGAAGAGTGCCCAACGGGTTACTCGATCACTGGTAATGTCAGAAGACATGATGAATGTAAGTGCTTTATGATCGGTGTAAATGATCACAGGGTAGCCGAAGATTATTTTTCTCCAATACAGTACAGACTGAACTACAGCAAGTGCTTCAAGTTCCGTTACTGTGTAGACTCTTTCGTGTGGTCTCAACTTTCGACTCATAAATGACAATAATATTCTGACATCAGGCTTTCCTGGGTTCACTTGATAGAGGACGGCACCTACTCCCACGGAGCTAGCGTCGCATTCAATGTAGAATGGCCATTCAAAATTTGGATAGGCAAGTTGCACACTATCCCGGAGCATTAACTTTGTTTTATGAAATGCTTCGTCACACGCTTCTGACCATTTCCATCTATTATTTTTCTGTAACAGTGATTGCAATGGTGCTACGGTTTCTGTATAATTGTAGCAGTGTTGTGAAAAGAATTGGCATAATCCTAGGAATTGTCGCACGTGCTTGACTCTGGTCGGTTTAGGAAAATCTATAATACTATTGATCTTGGCTGGCTTAGGCTTAATCCCTTCTCCACTGAGGAGATGACCCAAGAATAACACCTCAGTCTTAAATAATTGACTTTTACTCATGTTGATTTTGAAGTTCTTTGCTTGAAGTTCACTTAAGACAGTACTAACATCCTCAATATGCTTCTCAAATGACTCTGATGCTATGAGAATATCATCAACATAAATGGTAGCAATATTTTTGACTTTGTCAGATAGTTGACTCTCCAACGCTCTTATAAGCACGGCTCCCGAGTTCTTAATTCCAAACGGAAGTTGGTTGAAGGCATATGTGATGTTTTCAAAAATAAATCCAGTGAACTTTCAACAACTTTCTACCAGCAAAATATGAAAGTATGATGAGGTCATATCCATTGCAGAAAATATCTTCATTCCTTGGAACTTCGTAAGGACGTCCCGGAGCAATGGTGGACGGTCGTATTCTAATACTAGCTTCTCATTTAATGCACGCACGTCGAGACACAGGCGCAAACTGCCATTTGGTTTCCTTACGATCGCCAAAGGGTTTAAATAAGGAGTGATACACTTAGAGATAATGCCATCGTTCTCCATCTTCCGGATCAAAGTCCTAGCTTCTTCTCGATATTTTTCGGGAACAGGATACGGTCGCTTCTTATATGGTGAAGCATCCCTGACATTCAAACAGTATTGAAAATTCTCGATTACACCAGGCTTATCATTGAAGACATCTGCGTACTTCTCGAACAATTTTTGGGTCGCCTCTGCCACCTGAGAACTGAACTCTGGGCTTTCAGTTACACTGTTGAAAAATACGAAGTCATTACTACCCAAGTCGAAATCATCCTCAATGATGGGTATTTCTTGGCATTCGACGGGTCCCACTTCATCGGGTCTATCCTCTTCCTCGATAGGCGGAGCATCGCTCTAATTGCCTTCGGAATTAACTATAGGGGCATTTAGACCCTGGCACTTCATATCTTCACTATTTAACAGCTGTAACTCTACAGAGTTAGTATTTGAAAATTTTAAGGTATTGGCAGAATAATCAATAACACCACTATACTTAATTAGAAAATCAGACCCTATAATAATATTAAACTTCATTGGAGTAATTACAAGGAATATGTGTTCAAAGTAGACACCTTCGATTTCGATTGTCAAGAATGCCTGTGTCTTACATTTGACGAATTTGTCAGGTACAATCCCTTTAACTTTAAGTTGGGCGACTGGCATTAAGGGTACCTCCTCTTTCCTTGTTAACTTATCAATTAATCTGTCGCAAACTAATGAGGCCTGAGCTCCGGAGTCGACCAAAGCAGATGTAATGAGATGGCCTAGCTTAATGCTAATGACTGGGAGACTACGTTCTATCCTGGGGTTGGCAATACTAGGCTCTTCGTACAATAATTCACTATCATCTAAGTGCCAATAATTAATGTTAGTGGTGCAAGGAATTGCTTCTTCATACTGGTTTTCAGGCAAACTTATTGCTGGGAAAATGAAGTTTTTTTTTATCGCGCCTTTCGATTCAGGATTTGGCTCGGACGTCTCATTTCGTCTACCAACATTCTCTTGGTATTCTAATGAAGCGGCGCCTGGTAATCCATCGTCCTGATTCCTACGTTGGATATATTCACGTGTGTCCCTCCATCTTTTTTCGAGTTCAGCCCATGTGTATTTCGGTCTTGGAGAGCTGATTCAGTTGGCTTCTTCCAATTTTGATTACCCCCGTAAGGTATTTTATCCCCATATGAGCGTCTTCGGAATCCACGGAAACGAGAGGGTGTATCTCTCCTCTGTTCCGTGTCCATGGGCGGTTCGGGATTCGGCCTCTGTTGTGACCTTATTTCCACGTGGTTATTCGTGACTTCTTTCTGTTTGTTAGTCTTAATGGGATTCTGCGTGTGAGCGGTGTCCAACCTCCTAAGAACATCGTCAAGCTGTTCTAAATCTTGGACATAAGCCGCAACAAGAATCTCTTGAACATGTGTAGGATATTGAAGTATTACTACTTGAATTAATTCATGTTCGGGTAGTGGTGGATCAAAAAATTGCATCTTTTTTAATTGTGATAGTAAAAAGTCGGAATAACATGAGGAATTAATTGCTGTGTTGTACTTTCTTGAATATAGTTGTAATTTAATTAAATGTTGAATCTCTGAATTCCAAAATCTTTTCAAAAGCGCTTCTTTAAAATGATCGTAAGTTTTAATATTAAACTTGAATGCCGAGTACCATGTTACTGCTCTTCCTTCGAGTAATCGAGTAGTATAATACAGGGATTCGGCCGCCACCGCCACCTCCGGCTCCCAGTGGCCACCTCCACCTCAGCCAGTGGCCTCTTCCAGTACTGCCAACTTAACCTAACTAGCGCGACAGTACTGCCAACTTAACCTAACTAGCGCGAAATTTGAATTTGTAAACAAAGCCACGTGCTTTTTGACAGCTGTCATCGACAACAACGCATCGCTAACCTCAGTACTGCCATCTTGACGGGCCTAAACCTCAGTAGTGCCAACTTAACCTAACTAGCTCGAGATAAACAAAGCCACGTGCTTTTTGACAACCACGTGCTTTTTGACAGATTTGTAAACAAAGCCACGTGCTTTTTGACAGACAACAACGCATCGCAAACCTCAGTACTGCCATCTTGACGGGCCTAAACCTCAGTAGTGCCAACTTAACCTAACTAGCATGAGGTAAACAAAGCCACGTGTTTTTTGACAGCCACGTGCTTTTTGACAGATTTGTAAACAAAGCCACGTGCTTTTTGACAGACAACAACGCATCGCTAACCTCAGTACTGCCATCTTGACGGACCTAAACCTTAGTGATACCAACTTAACCTAACTAGGGCGAGGTAAACAAAGCCACGTGCTTTTTGACAGCCACGTGCTTTTTTGACAGCTGTCATCCGCCATCTTTAAACCACAAAGCACTGTGCTGCCCTCTATATCGCAGTAGCTGCAAAATTCGTCACCTGTCATCGGCAGTGCTGCCATCTTGACGGGTCTAAACCTTAGTGCTACCAACTTAACCTCACTAGCGTGAGATAAACAAAGCCACGTGCAGCTGTCATCCACCATCTTTGAGCATCGTGCTGCCCTCTTTAGCTACTTACCTTTGAAATGTGGTACGTTATCCGCCATCTTGCATCCGAAACCTCAGTGCTGCGCTCTATGTAGTGGCGGCAAATTCCATGTGCTCTTGTTTGGAAACAAAGCCACGTGCAGCTGTCATCCACCATCTTTAATCACCGTGCTGCCCTCTTTAGCTACTTACCTTTGACAGTTGTCATCCGCCATCTTGCATCGCCAACCTCAGTGCCGCACTCTATGTAGTGGCGGCAAATTCCACGTGCTCTTGTTTGGAAACAAATTCACGTGCTTTTTTGACAGCTGTCATCCGCCATCTTTGAGCACCGTGCTGCAATCATGCGGGCAATTTCGTTAGCTGTCATCCGCCATCTTTAATCCAGAGAGAACAGTGCTGCACTCTATGTGGTGGCGGTAAATTCCATGTGCTTTACAAACCTATGTGCTTTTCTGACAGCTGTCATCCGCCATCTTTAATCACCGTGCTGCCATCTATGTGGTGGCGGTAAATTCCACATGCTTTACAAACCTATATGCTTTTCTGACAGCTGTCATCCGCCATCTTTAATCCAGAGAGAACAGTGCTGCCCTCTATGTGGTGGCGGCAAATTACACGTGCTCTTGTTTGGAAACAAAGCCATGTGCAGCTGTCATCCGCCATCTTTGAGCACCGTGCTGCGAGCAATTTCGTCAGTTGTCATCCGCCATCTTTAATCTACAGAACACCGTGCTGCCCTCTTTATGGCTACTACCCTAAGCACGTAGTAGCGGGCAATTTGAAAAGTTCTGTTAGCTATCATCCGCCATCTTTAATCACCGTGCTGCCATCTTTAGCTAGATACCTTTGAAATGTGGCGGCGGATAATTTGAAAAATGCTTTTTGACAGCAGCTATCTTTGAGCACCGTGCTACCCTCTATGTGGTGGCGGCAAATTCTACATGCTTTACAAACCCACGCGCTTTTTTTTTGACAGCCATCTTTAAGCAACAGAGTACAGTGCTGCCCTCTTTGTTGTGGCGGCAAATTCCACGTGCTCTTGTTTGGAAACAAAGCCACATGCTCTTTTTGACGGCTGTCACCCGCCATCTTTAACCAACAGAGCACTATGCTGCGGGCAATTTCGTTAGCTGTCATCCGACATCTTTAATCAACAGAGCACCGTGCTGCCCTCATGCGGGGTAATTTCGTTAGCTGCCATCCGCCATCTTTAAACACCGTGCTGCCCTCTTTATGACTACTACCTTAAGCACGTAGTAGCGGGCAATTTCGTTAGCTGTCATCCGCTATATTTGAGCACCGTGCTGCTCTCTGTAGTAGCGGGTAATTTGAAAAGTTCTGTTAGCTATCATCCGCCATCTTTGAGCACCGTGCTGCCATCTATATGGTGGCGGCAAATTCCACATGCTTTACAAACTCACGCGCAGCTGTCATCCACCATCTTACATCGCAAACCTCAGTGCTACACTCTATGTGGTAGCGGATAATTTTAAAAAGAAAAATTCTACAGCAGCCATCTCTCGACGCTAATTGCACAAGATGGTAGCTATACATGACTCCTTAAAGGTGCTCATGCAAGATGATCGCTATACATAGACGCCCTTGGGATGCTTGCGCAAGATGGCGGTTATACAAGGCTCCTTATGAGGGATGCTTGCGCGAGATGGTGGTTGCTCTTATGAGGCGGCTCAAGGATCCATGGCTAGAGACGCCCTAAGGATGCTTGCGCAAGATGGCGGATGCAAGATGGCGGCTATACATAGCTCCTTATGAGACAGCCAGTACAACATGTGATCAGAACATTGATTGATGTGTTCAGAACACAAAATAAGTAGAATCGAACACTGTACTCGATACAACATGTGATTAAAACATTGTGTGGTGTGTTCAGAACACTAATCGAACGCTGTATTAGGGGATACCTTTGTTTAGATTGAAACATAACAAGACTAGAATTGAACACTGCACATTGATTGATGTGTTCAGAACACAAAATAAGTAGAATCGAACACTGTACTCGATGTCGTTAACTTCAACATGTGATTAAAACATTGGCTGGTGTGTTCAGAACACTACATAAGTAGAATCGAACGCTGTATTAGGGGATACCTTTGTTTAGATTGAAACATAACAAGACTAGAATTGAACACTGTACATTGATTGATGTGTTCAGAACACAAAATAAGTAGAATCGAACACTGTACTCGATGTCGTTAACTTCAACATGTGATTAAAACATTGTCTGGTGTGTTCAGAACACTACATAAGTAGAATCGAACGCTGTACTCGATGTCGTTACATGTGACCCGATACAACATGTTAGGGGATACCTTTATCCTAAGAACCGAACACTGTACAACATGTTAGGGGATACCTTTGTTTAGATTGAAACTAACAAGACTAGAATCGAACACTGCACTCGATGTCGTTACATGTGATCCGATACAACATGTTAGGGGATACCTTTGTTTAGATTGAAACATAGCAAGCCTAGAATCGAACATTGTTTGATGTGTTCAGTACAACTTCAATGATTAACATACACACTGTGCACATATCGCATAGCTAAAAACACACTGTGCACATATCGCATACCTAACACTTCAAATGATTTGCTTAGTACGAAAATAAAAATAAAAAATCTATACCGCGTAGCTAACTCGTTCATCACACTGCTAAGACGCTTAGTAATTGTGAATACACTCATACGAAAATCAAGAAAGCACACTGCGTAGCCAACTCGCTCGGCACGAAAAAAATCTATACCGCGTAGCTAACTCGTTCATCACACTGCTAAGACGCTTAGTAATTGTGAATACACTCATACGAAAATCAAGAAAGCACACTGCGTAGCCAACTCGCTCGGCTCACTCGCTTAGTAATTGCAACACACACGGATAAGAATGTTCCGAGATACTTACATGTTTTTTAAGGGGGGGGGGTGAAAGATCATAAATTATATGTACACACATGTTGTCTCCTCCAAGTTGTAAGATGAAATAGACGCAGTACTGCGAGTTTCCACTCTAGCTGGCGAACGGAAGTAGCATGATATCTCAGCAAAAAATAAAAATACGCGTGAGCTTGCAAGTCAGACACAATGATGGATACCGCGATTCAAATCCTGGTAACTTATGCCGTCGGGAAGGGCATCCGGCTAGATCATGTAATGATGATCGCACAGGTCCCACGCCTAGCATTTACAGCTTCCAGTTCGAACCCGCTATCATCCGAAGTAGCGAGAATGATTGAAGAGTGTTTTAGTGTGATTCATTTGTTGGATGGAGGTGTTAAGCTGCCTTCTTCGGTAGGAGTAGGCTATGTCGGGATATCGATTTAAAATCCTAGTCAGGAAGGGCTGCCGGTCGTAAAACTATGGTGTGAGGCGGGGTGTGCAAAAAAAAGCTAGCAATAAGTAAGGGCTGTTGATGGGGACGTTAAACCTTGTGCAGACTCCTTCGAAAATTATTTTTTGAGTACAAGTGTGTTGATGCTGATTCATTTGTCGGATGGAGGCAATAAGCCTTGTGCAGGCTTCTTCAGTGGAGTAGGCTATGTATCGGTACCGGGATATCTAGTTATAAAACCCGCTACAACAAATTTATCGCGTATACTGCGATTTAAAATCCTAGTCAGGAAGGGCAGCCGGTCGTATAAAACTATGGTGTGAGGCGGGGTGTGCAAAAAAGCCAGCATTAAGTAAGGGCTGTCGATAGGAGGCGTTAAACCATGTGCAAGCTCCTTCACCAGGAGAAGCCTACATGCCGGTACCGTGCAGGTTCTTTCGATAGGAGTAGGCACTGTGTGTGTTTTAACCTCTCCGTACAATCATGATAGTTTACGTTAGGAACTTACATAGGCTAAATGCTACACATTCCGTGGCAGAGCCGGGAATCGAACTCGGTCGAAAATTATTTTTTGAGTACAAGAGTGTTGATGCTGATTCATTTGTCGGATGGAGGCAATAAGCCTTGTGCAGGCTTCTTCAGTGGAGTAGGCTATGTATCGGTACCGGGATATCTAGTTATAAAACCCGCTACAACAAATTTATCGCGTATACTGCGATTTAAAATCCTAGTCAGGAAGGGCAGCCGGTCGTATAAAACTATGGTGTGAGGCGGGGTGTGCAAAAAAGCCAGCATTAAGTAAGGGCTGTTGATAGGAGGCGTTAAACCATGTGCAAGCTCCTTCACTAGGAGAAGCCTACATGCCGGTACCGTGCAGGTTCTTTCGATAGGAGTAGGCACTGTGTGTGTTTTAACCTCTCCGTACAATCATGATATTTTACGTTAGGAACTTACATAGGCTAAATGCTACACATTCCGTGTAAGAGGTTAGATACTACCAGTTTTGCGTCAGGAAGGGCAACTCAACAAATTCTTGCGATTTAAAATCCTAGTCAGGAAGGGTAGCCGGTCGTATAAAACTATGGTGTGAGGCGGGGTGTGCAAAAAAAAGCCAGCATTAAGTAAGGGCTGTTGATAGGAGGCGTTAAACTATGTGCAGGCTCCTTCATCAGGAGAAGCCTACATGCCGGTACCGTGCAGGTTCTTTCGATAGGAGTAGGCACTGTGTGTGTTTTAACCTCTCCGTACAATCATGATATTTTACGTTAGGAACTTACATAGGCCAAATGCTACACATTCCGTGGCAGAGCCGGGAATCGAACTCGGACCTCCGGGGGTAGCAGCTAATCACACCACAGAGGAGGACAATTTCAGAATATTTTACAACCTTAATTGGTACTGTGTTTTAAGAGCTTACACTCAGCTAAGAAGACGTTCGCGAGTTACAAGTCGCTTATCAGTGTCCTCGCTCAAGGTTGAGCCGGAAGATACGTGTACAATTTCAGCTAACACACGCATTCCGCTGCTCGCTCAGAATGACTGTGCCGATACTTCAAGGACTGTAGAACAAACCCATAGCCTACAGTATGCATGCCTCTCACCCGGTAGTCTCGGGTTCGATTCTCTTGGGAATAAAATGTGTTTAAATCGCATGAATTTGTTGAGTTGTCCTTCCTAACGTAAAACTAGCAGTATCTAACCTCATACACTATAGTTTTTTAACCGGTTGCCCTTCCTGACAACTCGGATTAAGAATCTGTTTTGTTTTAAGACTAGTTGTCCTTCCTGACGCAAAACTGGTAGTATCTAAGCTCTTACATCATACGCTATTGTTGTTAACCGGCTGCCCTTCCTGACGTCAAAGAACTCTGATTAAGAATCTGTCGAGAATCGGGGGGTTTTTCAGCTAGATGCTCTTCTTAGATTTTAAATCACGAACTATTGTTTTACTGCCGGATGCCCTTCCCGACTAAGATTTTAAATCGCAAGAATTTGTTTTAAGACTCGAGTCTTGTTATGTTTCCTTCATAATCTGCAAGTCTAAACATGCATATCGCTGCACACTCCTGCCTTCGCGATGCGTGTTCGATAATTGTTGTTAACCGGCTGCCCTTCCTGACGTCAAAGAACTCGGATTAAGAATCTGTCGAGAATCGGGGGGTTTTTCAGCTAGATGCTCTTCTTAGATTTTAATTCACGAACTATTGTTTTACTGCCGGATGCCCTTCCCGACTAAGATTTTAAATCGCAAGAATTTTGTTTTAAGACTCAAGTCTTGTTATGTTTCTTTCGTAATCTGCAAGTCTAAACATGCATATCGCTGCACACTCCTGCCTTCGCGATGAGTGTTCGATAATTGTTGTTAACCGGCTGCCCTTCCTGACGTCAAAGAACTCGGATTAAGAATCTGTCGAGAATCGGGGGGGTTTTTCAGCTAGATGCTCTTCTTAGATTTTAAATCACGAACTATTGTTTTACTGCCGGATGCCCTTCCCGACTAAGATTTTAAATCGCAAGAATTTTGTTTTAAGACTCAAGTCTTGTTATGTTTCTTTCGTAATCTGCAAGTCTAAACATGCATATCGCTGCACACTCCTGCCTTCGCGATGCGTGTTCGATAATTGTTGTTAACCGGCTGCCCTTCCTGACGTCAAAGAACTCGGATTAAGAATCTGTCGAGAATCGGGGGGTTTTTCAGCTAGATGCTCTTCTTAGATTTTAAATCACGAACTATTGTTTTACTGCCGGATGCCCTTCCCGACTAAGATTTTAAATCGCAAGAATTTTGTTTTAAGACTCAAGTCTTGTTATGTTTCTTTCGTAATCTGCAAGTCTAAACATGCATATCGCTGCACACTCCTGCCTTCGCGATGCGTGTTCGATAATTGTTGTTAACCGGCTGCCCTTCCTGACGTCAAAGAACTCGGATTAAGAATCTGTCGAGAATCGGGGGGTTTTTCAGCTAGATGCTCTTCTTAGATTTTAAATCACGAACTATTGTTTTACTGCCGGATGCCCTTCCCGACTAAGATTTTAAATCGCAAGAATTTTGTTTTAAGACTCAAGTCTTGTTATGTTTCTTTCGTAATCTGCAAGTCTAAACATGCATATCGCTGCAAACTCCTGCCTTCGCGATGCGTGTTCGATAATTGTTGTTAACCGGCTGCCCTTCCTGACGTCAAAGAACTCGGATTAAGAATCTGTCGAGAATCGGGGATTTACAGCTAGATGCTCACCGGATGCCCTTCCCGACGGCATAAGTTACCAGGATTTGAATCGCGGTATCCATCATTGTGTCTGACTTGCAAGCTCACGCGTATTTTTATTTTTTGCTGAGATATCATGCTACTTCCGTTCGCCAGCTAGAGTGGAAACTCGCAGTACTGCGTCTATTTCATCTTACAACTTGGAGGAGACAACATGTGTGTACATATAATTTATGATCTTTCACCCCCCCCCTTAAAAAACATGTAAGTATCTCGGAACATTCTTATCCGTGTGTGTTGCAATTACTAAGCGAGTGAGCCGAGCGAGTTGGCTACGCAGTGTGC
The DNA here is from genome assembly GCF_040414725.1 of Anabrus simplex. Classification (NCBI taxonomy): domain Eukaryota; kingdom Metazoa; phylum Arthropoda; class Insecta; order Orthoptera; family Tettigoniidae; genus Anabrus; species Anabrus simplex. Next base: position 262,009,070 of record NC_090266.1, on the reverse strand, counting down.
TTTCTTGATTTTCGTATGAGTGTATTCACAATTACTAAGCGTCTTAGCAGTGTGATGAACGAGTTAGCTACGCGGTATAGATTTTTTTCGTGCCGAGCGAGTTGGCTACGCAGTGTGCTTTCTTGATTTTCGTATGAGTGTATTCACAATTACTAAGCGTCTTAGCAGTGTGATGAACGAGTTAGCTACGCGGTATAGATTTTTTATTTTTATTTTCGTACTAAGCAAATCATTTGAAGTGTTAGGTATGCGATATGTGCACAGTGTGTTTTTAGCTATGCGATATGTGCACAGTGTGTATGTTAATCATTGAAGTTGTACTGAACACATCAAACAATGTTCGATTCTAGGCTTGCTATGTTTCAATCTAAACAAAGGTATCCCCTAACATGTTGTATCGGATCACATGTAACGACATCGAGTGCAGTGTTCGATTCTAGTCTTGTTAGTTTCAATCTAAACAAAGGTATCCCCTAACATGTTGTACAGTGTTCGGTTCTTAGGATAAAGGTATCCCCTAACATGTTGTATCGGGTCACATGTAACGACATCGAGTACAGCGTTCGATTCTACTTATGTAGTGTTCTGAACACACCAGACAATGTTTTAATCACATGTTGAAGTTAACGACATCGAGTACAGTGTTCGATTCTACTTATTTTGTGTTCTGAACACATCAATCAATGTACAGTGTTCAATTCTAGTCTTGTTATGTTTTCAATCTGATCTTCCGACATCGAGTGCAGTGTTCAATTCTAGTCTTGTTATGTTTCAATCTAAACAAAGGTATCCCCTAATACAGCGTTCGATTCTACTTATGTAGTGTTCTGAACACACCAGCCAATGTTTTAATCACATGTTGAAGTTAACGACATCGAGTACAGTGTTCGATTCTACTTATTTTGTGTTCTGAACACATCAATCAATGTGCAGTGTTCAATTCTAGTCTTGTTATGTTTCAATCTAAACAAAGGTATCCCCTAATACAGCGTTCGATTAGTGTTCTGAACACACCACACAATGTTTTAATCACATGTTGTATCGAGTACAGTGTTCGATTCTACTTATTTTGTGTTCTGAACACATCAATCAATGTACAGTGTTCAATTCTAGTCTTGTTATGTTTCAATCTAAACAAAGGTATCCCCTAATACAGCGTTCGATTCTACTTATGTAGTGTTCTGAACACACCAGCCAATGTTTTAATCACATGTTGAAGTTAACGACATCGAGTACAGTGTTCGATTCTACTTATTTTGTGTTCTGAACACATCAATCAATGTGCAGTGTTCAATTCTAGTCTTGTTATGTTTCAATCTAAACAAAGGTATCCCCTAATACAGCGTTCGATTAGTGTTCTGAACACACCACACAATGTTTTAATCACATGTTGTATCGAGTACAGTGTTCGATTCTACTTATTTTGTGTTCTGAACACATCAATCAATGTTCTGATCACATGTTGTACTGGCTGTCTCATAAGGAGCTATGTATAGCCGCCATCTTGCATCCGCCATCTTGCGCAAGCATCCTTAGGGCGTCTCTAGCCATGGATCCTTGAGCCGCCTCATAAGAGCAACCACCATCTCGCGCAAGCATCCCTCATAAGGAGCCTTGTATAACCGCCATCTTGCGCAAGCATCCCAAGGGCGTCTATGTATAGCGATCATCTTGCATGAGCACCTTTAAGGAGTCATGTATAGCTACCATCTTGTGCAATTAGCGTCGAGAGATGGCTGCTGTAGAATTTTTCTTTTTAAAATTATCCGCTACCACATAGAGTGTAGCACTGAGGTTTGCGATGTAAGATGGTGGATGACAGCTGCGCGTGAGTTTGTAAAGCATGTGGAATTTGCCGCCACCACATAGATGGCAGCACGGTGCTCAAAGATGGCGGATGATAGCTAACAGAACTTTTCAAATTACCCGCTAATACAGAGAGCAGCACGGTGCTCAAATATAGCGGATGACAGCTAACGAAATTGCCCGCTACTACGTGCTTAAGGTAGTAGTCATAAAGAGGGCAGCACGGTGTTTAAAGATGGCGGATGGCAGCTAACGAAATTACCCCGCATGAGGGCAGCACGGTGCTCTGTTGATTAAAGATGTCGGATGACAGCTAACGAAATTGCCCGCAGCATAGTGCTCTGTTGGTTAAAGATGGCGGGTGACAGCCGTCAAAAAGAGCATGTGGCTTTGTTTCCAAACAAGAGCACGTGGAATTTGCCGCCACAACAAAGAGGGCAGCACTGTACTCTGTTGCTTAAAGATGGCTGTCAAAAAAAAGCGCGTGGGTTTGTAAAGCATGTAGAATTTGCCGCCACCACATAGAGGGTAGCACGGTGCTCAAAGATAGCTGCTGTCAAAAAGCATTTTTCAAATTATCCGCCGCCACATTTCAAAGGTATCTAGCTAAAGATGGCAGCACGGTGATTAAAGATGGCGGATGATAGCTAACAGAACTTTTCAAATTGCCCGCTACTACGTGCTTAGGGTAGTAGCCATAAAGAGGGCAGCACGGTGTTCTGTAGATTAAAGATGGCGGATGACAACTGACGAAATTGCTCGCAGCACGGTGCTCAAAGATGGCGGATGACAGCTGCACATGGCTTTGTTTCCAAACAAGAGCACGTGGAATTTGCCGCCACCACATAGAGGGCAGCACTGTTCTCTCTGGATTAAAGATGGCGGATGACAGCTGTCAGAAAAGCATATAGGTTTGTAAAGCATGTGGAATTTACCGCCACCACATAGATGGCAGCACGGTGATTAAAGATGGCGGATGACAGCTGTCAGAAAAGCACATAGGTTTGTAAAGCACATGGAATTTACCGCCACCACATAGAGTGCAGCACTGTTCTCTCTGGATTAAAGATGGCGGATGACAGCTAACGAAATTGCCCGCATGATAGCAGCACGGTGCTCAAAGATGGCGGATGACAGCTGTCAAAAAAGCACGTGAATTTGTTTCCAAACAAGAGCACGTGGAATTTGCCGCCACTACATAGAGTGCGGCACTGAGGTTGGCGATGCAAGATGGCGGATGACAACTGTCAAAGGTAAGTAGCTAAAGAGGGCAGCACGGTGATTAAAGATGGTGGATGACAGCTGCACGTGGCTTTGTTTCCAAACAAGAGCACATGGAATTTGCCGCCACTACATAGAGCGCAGCACTGAGGTTTCGGATGCAAGATGGCGGATAACGTACCACATTTCAAAGGTAAGTAGCTAAAGAGGGCAGCACGATGCTCAAAGATGGTGGATGACAGCTGCACGTGGCTTTGTTTCCAAACAAGAGCACATGGAATTTGCCGCCACTACATAGAGCGCAGCACTGAGGTTTCGGATGCAAGATGGCGGATAACGTACCACATTTCAAAGGTAAGTAGCTAAAGAGGGCAGCACGATGCTCAAAGATGGTGGATGACAGCTGCACGTGGCTTTGTTTATCTCACGCTAGTGAGGTTAAGTTGGTAGCACTAAGGTTTAGACCCGTCAAGATGGCAGCACTGCCGATGACAGGTGACGAATTTTGCAGCTACTGCGATATAGAGGGCAGCACAGTGCTTTGTGGTTTAAAGATGGCGGATGACAGCTGTCAAAAAAGCACGTGGCTGTCAAAAAGCACGTGGCTTTGTTTACCTCGCCCTAGTTAGGTTAAGTTGGTATCACTAAGGTTTAGGTCCGTCAAGATGGCAGTACTGAGGTTAGCGATGCGTTGTTGTCTGTCAAAAAGCACGTGGCTTTGTTTACAAATCTGTCAAAAAGCACGTGGCTGTCAAAAAACACGTGGCTTTGTTTACCTCATGCTAGTTAGGTTAAGTTGGCACTACTGAGGTTTAGGCCCGTCAAGATGGCAGTACTGAGGTTTGCGATGCGTTGTTGTCTGTCAAAAAGCACGTGGCTTTGTTTACAAATCTGTCAAAAAGCACGTGGTTGTCAAAAAGCACGTGGCTTTGTTTATCTCGAGCTAGTTAGGTTAAGTTGGCACTACTGAGGTTTAGGCCCGTCAAGATGGCAGTACTGAGGTTAGCGATGCGTTGTTGTCGATGACAGCTGTCAAAAAGCACGTGGCTTTGTTTACAAATTCAAATTTCGCGCTAGTTAGGTTAAGTTGGCAGTACTGTCGCGCTAGTTAGGTTAAGTTGGCAGTACTGGAAGAGGCCACTGGCTGAGGTGGAGGTGGCCACTGGGAGCCGGAGGTGGCGGTGGCGGCCGAATCCCTGTATTATACTACTTAATCGGGAAGCTATTCTTAACTTACAATCAGATCTTACTTGATTCTCTAAAAAATATTCATCAAGATTGAGGAGAAATTCCTTTGCGGTATATTCATCCCTTCCGGAGAACCTCGCAGGTTTGTCATCAGACATTCGTATAATTTGGGAAATGTGAGAAGTGCTTCCGCTAGTGTCGAGAATGCTTGGTGCTGTCTCGTCCTTTTCCACTTGAGAAACTCTATCACTGAGTGTTTCGATTTTACCTTGCAGATCTAATTTAATGACTTTGACCTGACTACTAATGGAAGTTTCTACATTTTTAACTTCTTTTTCGAGATCCTTTTTGACTTCGACCACGTCATGACTTATGCAGGTGATCTGTGTGTGTGCGTTATTTAATTGGGTTTTAACATGTTTGTCAGTTTCTTCTTGTTTAGTTTTCAACAAGTCTACTTCACTAGTTAGCTTGTGAATACCACTCTTAAAAGACTCACGAATATTATCCTGTATTGACGCAATCTTACCTTGCGCTTGCGAAAGATGTGCATGCGATTCTTGGAATTCTGCTTTTAAACTCCCTACTTGATCAATTAATTGTTGGGATGTAGGAAAAGCAGTCTTTAAATCCGCGACAACTTGTTTTTTTATGTCCTCTTTTACTGTGTCTAACTCACGGGTGAGGCGTTCATTGATCTCTGTAAATTGAGAAATAATTTTAGCATTGGTATCAGAGAATCTCTTTTCGATCTCTGAACCAGCCTTGGCGAGTCTACGTTTGTATTTATCTCAGAAAATTTACTATCTACATTTTCCGTCATTTGAGTAATACGAGTTTCAAAATTGGTATTAGACTCATTAATACGTGCTTCCAAGTTAACGCCGAGTTGAGTAGTAGCCGCGTTTGCTTCATTAATGCGAGCTTCCAAGTTAGTGTTTGACTCATTAATGCGAGCACCTAGGCGAGCTTCTAAGTTTGCATTGGACTCCTGAATACGTCGTGATAAATTGGTGTTAGATTCCGAAATCTTTTCATTCACGCTAATTTTTAAAGCTTCAATAGCTGCTAATATACTTCCCATTTTGACAATATTATATTTGATCAAGTACCATAGACAGGTAATAAATAAGCACTTATAAAATTTGCAAATATCACCATTAATGTTCAATGGTAGACAGTTTGTAAAATAATCACTGAGGCAAATATTTCACATACAACAACAAAATCAAAATCACACTTTGAAGAGAGAGAAAAAAAATATTTGTGGTAGTTCAGTGTCCGAATATAACCAAGTATTGACTTTTGAATGAATCCAACTAAGTTCAAAATTAGTCCGTTAATTTAAGATTGCTCTCATTATACAGCACACGATCCATGTTAATATTTCTATCACAGCACTTCACTAAACTTAGTATGATCTGAAAATTAAAGTTTCTCTACTTTAATATAATTGTAAGATCTATTCAGGTCAAGTTCTGAAAGTCTGATCTTCATCTAAGTGTTTCTTATGTTATACTTGTACACTGTAGATAATTCCTATCACATCTGAGTGTCATTTGCACTTATGTATCCTGATATGTTATTCAGATCGAGCCCCTATACGCCTGGGGCGCCATTTATACTTATCTTCCCTCTCTGTAACCGTAAAAGCATAATTTGACGACTAGCTCTACATAAGACTCGGCCCAGGTGGTGACCGGTCACTATCTGAATGGTTACAGGTGAGAGGGAAGCAAATAAGTATAATAGAGAAATAACTGTTTAAAAAAAAAGTTTATTCATGAAAGAAAATCAGGTTTCAACATCACCTCAGCTCTTCAGTTGTAATGGATACCTCTCCCTGGGGTGGAATTGACTCTGATGCATTGTGGGTCAGAAAGTCTACTTATGGTGCCACCATCTTCCGAGCTGGTCTTGAACCTCTGGAAGGACCTGAGTGTCTCGAAGTCCGGATGGTCGAGGAGCAACTGTAGTTTTAGTTGTAATGTGGCACTGGACAGGAAATAGACCCTAAGTAACTGGCCTGCACAGAGTAGATAATGGTTAGTAGTGGTCTGCACATTTGACTTCACGGTGGGATCCACTAATAAACACAGTTATTGCTGATGAACTGAACTCAAAATTACATCTGTAAGGTCTCAACCACGGAAATAAATAAGTCACTTTATCAAACTTAAAGATGAAAATTTCGGTGGAATCGTGACGTAGGAAATACAACATTCCACACAGTTCAAGTCCGAATTAGAAACAAATGAAATCAAAGAATTTATTCTGGGAGGAATTTACTCCCGCTCTCGATAAATGAAGAAACACTGTCTTTTCTAGAACCGTCCTGGGTTCGATACGAGAAATATTAACTATATCAGTTTATTTAACCACAGTCTTAAGGCTGGAAATAAATCTTAAGTTCAATGGCATTGTTAATTTCAACTACCGGTGTCAGTAGCTTGTAAAAAAAACCCGTATAATATCACTGTCACTAAATTCAATCACCTGTACTGAATTACGTCTTACTATCGGCACAGGTTTATCACTCGTTAGGACCAAAGACAAAATTATGTACAGTCGAAGTTTCTCGAACGACAAGGTTCTCTCACCATTAGCAGTCGATGTGAAGTTTAAATACTGTCATTCAATTTTTATCATCACTGGTAATTTAAACTTTAAATTACATTTAAGTACTTGGTAACGTAGTATCGTACTAATTCAAATTGCACTGTTCCTGTAAAGAGTTACACGCCTAAATTGTTCGCGTCTTAACTTGTACACAACTCTTATTACCACACGCAAATCACACTGTAATTTTTCTAAGTCTTGGAGATGCATTCGTAGAATCAAAGTCCACTGATGCGCGAGCTTGAACTCCCATCGGAAAGTCGAACTGGCGACGAGCATCACGGTGACAGCAGGACCAACAGGCGATCGACCGGCCTCGACTGTGGCACAAGGTACACTGATCTGACGAGCAAAATGCTCGCCTATTTATCCAGTGTTCCCTGGGCGTCGTGACTACCAATATCTGTCATCTCGTTAAACGGAATTTAGGGGTTATAACTATAAAAATCAGGCTATGCAGTGATGTTGTTCATTTTTTTAATACCATTAATCTGTCTGAAAGAAATTAATGATGGAAGGGAATGGAACATTCCACCTGACGTAACACGACTCTGGAACATGTTACTCAGTCGTGACGTTTCACTTCCCCGCTACGCGCAGCTGACATGGCCGCAGGGGAACGAGTTTGGCGGGTAGCATAACTCCGCATTCATCGGGACTTTGAACGAGAACCGTGTTACGGGTGTAATATATTATATGGTATTTTTGAGAGATTGCATTGAATTGTAAGTTCATTCTTATACTATCACATCAGAGATTCGGAGCATTCCCTTGGATGATTCCGATGATAGAAACATTCAAAACATAGCAATTTTGCACACAGCGAGCATCATTTGAAGGCAGGTTTGCTATAATTATATTTCTGGGTGGAAATGTCACTCAGGAAAGAAACTTTGTTAACATTATCGAAGATTTCACGTGTTGGCTATAAGTCTGCAACAAACCACGCATAACAGATCATTTTTCCAAAAAATGGCGCTTGCAGTTGATTATGAATCAATGCGTGGATTTTTATTGCATTGCATCTAGTCGTGATATCCTTTTGCTGTGCAATGGGCGTAGAACAATTGAAGTTTTAAAATTCAATCAATCAATCAATCAATCATTCAATCAATCAATACTGATCTGCATTTAGTCGCCCAGGTGGCAGATTCCCTATCTGTTGCTTTCCTAACCTTTTCCTAAATGATTTCAATCAAATTTGAAATTTATTGAACATCTCCCTTGGTAAGTTATTCCAATCCCAAACTCCCGTTCCTATAAATGAATATTTGCCCCAGTTTGTCCTCTTGAATTCCAACTTTATCTTCATATTGTGATCTTTCCTACTTTTATAAACGCCATTCAAACTTATTCGTCTACTAATGTCATTCCACGCCATCTCTCCGCTGACAGCTCGGAACATACCACTTAATTGAAATAATAACATTAAGTTATTTATTAGACCACCTAATCAATACAAAATCATCACATTGTATTTTTTAAACCATCATTGTTATTTTTAATGTTATTTTACTTCAAATCTCTTCAAGATTTTAAAATTTATTTCATCATTACATGTTATTTAGACGCTTATTTTTAATTTAAGGTTATGATTATGGCTGATGATGCCTTCAGGGAAGGCGAAACATGTAAAGACAAAAAAAAAATTTTTTTGTATTGATTAGGTGGTCTAATAAATAACTTAATGTTATTATTTCAATCAAATATCATCAATACGGACCAAAAATGATATTTATTACATGTAACATACCACTTAGTCGAGCAGCTCTTCTTCTTTCTGTCAATTCTTCCCAACCCAAACATTGCAACATTTTTGTAACGCTACTCTTTTGTCGGAAATCACCCAGAACAAATCGAGGTGCTTTTCTTTGGATTTTTTCCAGTTCTTGAATCAGGTAATCCTGGTGAGGGTCCCAAACACTGGAACCATACTCTAGTTGGGGTCTTACCAGAGACTTATATGTACTCTCCTTTACATCCTTACTACAACCCCTAAACACCCTCATTCATTAACCAGGCAGCAAATAGATGAAAAAGGACGATGATAACTCAAAATACATTGAACAAAACCATTCATGTAATAATCGTAAATGTACAAAAGTAAATAAATGAAACAAAAACAAAATTTCACAATTCATTGGCATTTGAACACAGGGTGCAAAAATGTGAAGCCGCGGTGAAAGCCACCATGCCGGTTCAATTTGCTGTGCACTAATAGGCACGTAAAGCACATCGGAAACTTCGACCGTCATTTTCTCAGAAACGGTGAAGTGTCTATGTATAAGCCAAAACTGAGCAAAGTTTCTGGCAAATCGAGTTGTTACACTTGGCGGGTTCCCCTCATTAGCCTTTTTCTCTTCATTCCAAATGCTCTCTTGCTGTTATTCTTTCCTGTCCATTTTGGCAGTCATTCCAGCTATGTATCTGCTACCTCTTGCCAGCACATAATGTATGCTCAGTCTTCCCAGTTTTCACTCTACATGGTGGAGCTGGCGTGAAAACAATGATAGGATAGTTTGGCCTACAAACTTTCTTCCTTGTTGCAAAATTTCAATTCCTGCATTAACATTGCTACACTTCAACTCTCTATTTTCTTATTCTAGCATCCTTAGATACACTGCATTGTCATGAATGACTGAACATCCATAGTTAATGGCTTAACTAGAGCTGCTATTGTTTCAGTATGGCGTAGGTCTGCCCTTCACCACTATCACAGCTTCTACCCTTTTAGGAATATTTTCAACTAAATCTTGGTAGATGTCTGCTGTTATTTTCTTTTGTTCCTCCTGCAACATAGCGAACAGTTTTGTAGCTGTTTTGGGGCGGTCTAATATGGCTGTCAGTTGGCACTGTAACTCATCCCAAAGATGCTCAGTTGGGTTTAGATAGGGCCTTTGGGCTAGCCATTCAATTTCATTCACTCCCATTTCAACAGACAACTCTCTAATGGCTTTCACTATGTGAAATGATAAGTGTCATGGAAGACAGTTTAGTTGTTCAAAGCAAGGTGATGTAAGTTTGAAGATGTTCTTTTACTGAGTGAACAAGTTTTGATGCGTATAATTACTTCTTTCAGTACTGTGTATGTAGGAAAGTCTTAGTGAAGTGATCTGTATAATCATTATCCACTAATTGAAGGTAATAGAAGATTTACGAATCGCTCTCAAGGAAAGAGACAATGTAATAAAAAGAGTAGAGACTTAGCTACAAGAAAATACTTGATGATCTAGAGTAGTATACGAGTCACTAATGCTTGCATATGTTTGGTGTAGTGGAGTTCATGCATGAAAATACGGATGATATTGTTTTAAATATAGCTGAAGAAATTGGAGTCACTCTCCATCTAGAAGACATTTATGAGATCCCATAGAGTAGGGAGAAGAGATGGGGTCAAGAGAGACCAATAATAATGAAGTTTGTGTCTTACAGGTAAAGGAACTGGATGTTTTATTATCAAGGAAAAACTGAACTGCACAAGCAAAACTATCCACAAAGATCTCACTCCCATGTGTTGTCAGCTACTCCAGGAGGCAATTACGAAGTTCAGGGTGTATGGTCGAAGGTTGGGACAGTATTAGTGAACTGAGGCGATAGTGAATTTTTTGTCGCAGATCATGAAGAATCGTGAATCTGAACATGTCAGTTGAAAAAACAAAACCCTACAATTCACATAAATTCTAAATTTGTAAATATAGTAACAGTTAATAATGTAGATTAGGATTATTGGCTTTCTAAATTCCGCTCCAATTCATGTTTGGTAACTGTTAAGTTGGCATTTCTAAGGTTAAGGCAACTGTCTCTAATTACAGCCTGTAAATCTCCTCTCCTCGAAGTCCTACCTCGCCTTCTCAAACCTCTGTAAACTTCCCCTCCAACTTTTTTTTCTACTGTCCATGCTGTATTGATATCAGAGCCGTGGTTAAAATCATCTATCCCGTCTTTGCTGGTACATAAGGAGGGTTACACGCTAGTAAGGAATGACAGAATAGGGAAGGGTGATGGAGGTGTGGGATATATCTGCATAACAAGATGAAATTCAAAGAAATATTTAAAACACCAAATGAATATAACAATGGGCAAGAGGTCTTACTTGTCAAGCTGCAGATTCATAGTGCTAAATGTCTACTGTGTGTTGTGTATCGTGCACCCAAGATGAAATATGTTGAAGACCAAGAGGAAGTACTGCAGGACCTATTACCCAGGTATGAGCATATAATTTGAATGCGAAAGTTTAATACTGACACGATAATATGTGACTGCTGAATCTAGACAACTGAAAAACATGCTTACCTCACTCAGTATGACAAACCTTTTCTTTAACCCTAACACCACACAGCTACTTCCCATACACTGTTGGATCTAATCATAACAACCAATACTGACAGAATGCAGACCCATGGACAAATGCCAGCTCCAGGACTTTCCCATCATGACCTTATTTATGCAACAAATTCACTGAAATGTCCCATATATGAGCCTAAATTAATTACCTACCAAGGCTATCAAGAGGCGTTCATTGAGGACGCAGTAAATACACAATGGCACAACATACAGCTTTACATGACAGACTACAAAGAATCCCTCTTCAACGAGCTACGTTTAGAACTCTATATGACAAACATGCCTCCATACGGAAAACACTTAGTGAAACAAAAACCATCACCTTGACTGGCACAAGACATACAAGAAGAAATGAGTGAGAGAAATGCAGCTTACAAATCATATGTTAAAAAAAATAAAAAAAATAAAAATCATGTGTGGGCAACTTTGAAAAATACAGGAAATTGCATAGTGAAGTAACACAAAACATTAGGAATGCAAGGATATGTCATATGTATGGTATCTAAAAAATGGTAACACAGCCAATGTATGGAAAACTTCACAATAGAGGATTGATAAATAAAATGACAAAAACAAAGCAGATTTGCTATTGGATGACTTAAATGACTACTTTTGTTCACAAACTTCACAGGTAGATGAGCAGACAAAAAAAAAAAAAAAAGGTAATAACTAGCAGACTACAGGTGAAAAGAAAATATGACTGAGAACAATTTTATTTTTCACATGTGACTTAATGACATTAGACATGCAATTCACAAAATAAAATCAGAGGCCACTGGATGTGGTGGAATAAATTTGACACTAATTAAGACTCGTGATTCGCACTCCTAACAATGGCACACAGAATAAATACTTCACTTGTGACAGGAATTGTCGCTACAAAATGGAAAAGCACAATGATAAGACCTATAAGGGAAAAAAAGACAATTCAATAATCCTGGAGGACTTTACCAATCTTCATACTTCCCTGTCGGGTAAATATTAGGAAAACTAGTTCACTGCCAAATCACACCTTGCCTTAACAAACACAAATTAACACAGACAAATACCAGTCGAGAGATTTAGATATCCAATTAATTAATGAAGAAAAGGTTCCACCTAATCGATACTTTCTCTTTTATTTAGCCTTAGGCTATTTAAAAAGACATTGAAAGTAATCACAGAACATGTTTCGAATGCATTGCATTCATCATCAGCTGTTTACAATTAGCTTAGGTAAAAATGATATCGTGATTTACATTAAACATTAAAAAACATTAAAAAGCAGATGTTAGTAGAACGCATGTAGGTGTGGGGGGGGGGGGGGAGGGGAGGGGAGGGTGCAATGAAGGCGGTTGTTAGTTGGACACTAAACTTAAAATTGAAAACACTTGTTGGGCTAAAAAGTCTTAGGTTCACTATATATCTTGTGAGTTTTTCAATAAAATCACTTGCTACTGAAAACTTGTAGATTATTTGGTAAAATACTCCTGTTGAATTGTTTGTAAAATGTTTGTCTTCTTAGAGCAGCATCTGGTTTACTTCCCATCACTTGTCTCTTATTAGGTGGAAAGGTGCGGCTTGTTGATGTATGAAGTCTACTGTATGGTGTTTAAAAGACTTGTTAGCCCAACAAGTGTTTTCAGTTTTAAGTTTAGTGTCCAACTAACAACCGCTTTCATTGCACCCTCCCCTTTCCACCCCACCAACCCCCCTCCCACCTACATGCGGTCTACTAACATCTGCTTTTTAATGTTTTTTAATGTTTAATGTAAATCACGATATCATTTTTAAGCTATTTTTACCTAAGCTAATTGTAAACAGCTGATGATGAATGCAATGTATTCGAAACATGTTCTGTGATTATTTTTAATGTCTTTTTAAATAGCCTAAGGCTAAATAAAAGAGAAAGTATCGATTAGGTGGAACCTTTTCTTCATTAATTAATTGGATTACATTTTATCGATACGGACATAAAGTGGATAGTCTGTAATAGATTTAGATATAACCACAGCACCAGCACAGTTCTACTAAAAGTTACAAGACATTCAGATAGAAATGGACAAGGGACAGATGACTTAACCTGTACTTTTGACTTACGCAAGGCATTTGACTGTGTGGATGGGGAAATATTATTAGTTAAGCTAAAAGCCCTCAGTTTATCCACAAGTTCACTGATATGGCTGCACTCGTATCTAACTGGGCGACAGTAGAAGGGGAGAGAGAGAGTGTATGGTTTTTTCTTGTGTCAGTAGGTACAAAAGTATCACTCTGACAGTAGAGCCGAACTGTATGGCAGTGTGGATAATTTTTCTGATAATTTATAAATAATGAATTTTATTGATGTTTCACTCAGGTATAGTCTTATTTTTGCTTGTGGTTAAGCGTTGCTTGACAGTGGTATGGGAGAATGGTGATATGTAAAGAGACTTGAGACCATAAAGCCATAAATATGACCTAATTCTAACTGGCTTCTGCCTGCAATTAATGGAAGGAAGGAAGGAACAAACAAAGGTCAATATGTCGGTAGTTGTCGCAAGAGAAAATCCCTCGTAAACCTGTGACTGTAGGGGGTCTGGTGCCAGGTATCAGGCCTATTGTATTATGTTAAAAAATCTATCCATTTCAATACCTTGGATGTAGTATACTGTACTTAAATTTTTACAGTATCCACAGATAAACATTTGCGGATGCAGATAACCATTTGTGGATGTGGGTGCAGATGAAGGATGAGTGGATGCGGATAATATTTTGTATATATGCGCAGGACTCTGTCTGGCAGTAGACTGAAATTGGCATAATTCAGGGCAGTTTCTTGTGCCACTTCTTTTTTCACTGTATCTAAATGACCTACCAGAATGTATAAAAACTTGTAAATAATATTTCTAAGCAGACAACATCCAACTGTCTCTCTCTGTAGCGTAACGGTGAATGTCATTAGCTGCCGTTCTTGGGGTGCCGGGTTCGATTCCAGGTACTGCCAGAAATTTAAGAATGTCTGGAGGGCTGGTATGTGGTTGAAATGGTATATGAAGCTCACCTCCATTTGGGGTGTGCCTGAAAAAAGCTGCATTACCTCAGGATGAGGACACAGGTTTACTTAATATGCAAGTAGACGTTTGTAAACTAAATGATGACTTAGGAAACTGAACTAAAACTAATTCATCAAGCTCGATAGTGTAACTGTTCGCTCTCTTCATCAAGACACTTGGGGAGACGAAAGTTATTACCTTGGGACATATGAATATCAAATAAACTATATGTGGCTTGCCTGCAAATTGCCACGCAAATAGAAACAATTAACATTCCATGGTTTCCCATTTCTCTATGTGATGTTTGGGCGCCAGGGTTACAGTTTTAAACAAAACTGTAAACCAAAATTTATATTTACTAGCATAGAGACTTATACTTAAATCACAGGGGTAGGATTTTAAATAATTAACCATTAGGTATTGCTTAAGAAAGAAAATGTACGCAATATAAAATACAAATGAATTTATTATACAAAAAAAATGAGATGAATCGGAAAAGTTCCTTAAAGTGTGGAGGGATTTAGAATTTACGTTACTGAATTTACTAATTGCTTGCTTTCTCTAATTGAAGCTCACCAATTGCAGCTTTCGTTGAAGTCGTCGGGTTTCCGTGGTTACTCGTTCTCTTCTTCTCGATGTAGAATTGGCTCCATGGACATCCTTCCTTCCTTCCCTGATGTGGTATGGGCTATCTGGACTAGCACTCCCTAATTGCCTAGTCTTTAAATTAGACATTGGCCCTATACTTGTAAAAACTGATCAGCGTTGATCGTATGAGGAGAAAATTCAGAGATATGAATTTTTCCATATTAGTAGAAATCTCAATCCAACTGAGCTATACTATTTATACGGTACAGACTTGTACCAAATTCCGTAGACTTGAACTAAACATAGTTCTTCGCCAAAGAAGATTTACTGTATATAACACAAGCCGTAACTTGTTTCGTCTCACGCAGATCCAATAACATAACCGCAGCTCAGTACTGTATCGAAGCGATAACACATTATACAAAAATAACTATGTCGCGGAGCGACCACACACTGTTTCAAAAATCAATAACGTCGTTCACAGTAGATGTTCTAATAGTAGATAGGTTCACAGCAGAAGTAGTAGTTAGAATCACAGCAGAAGATGTAATTCGGATCACAGCAGAAGTAGTAGTTAGGTTCACAGCAGTTGTAGTTAGGTTGTTAGGTTCTGTTCTTGTGGTGAGAATCTCTATATATCCGGGCTCACCCCCACTCTTGGTAACAGTTCAATCTCAAAACTCATATACAACGAAGTATCTGATTCGCAGATCGATTTATCAACTCCCCTTCTCTTCTTTCTTGACAAGTCCAGTAGGCGTGGCGATGATGTAGCTGACTAGCTTGCAAGCCTCGCGCACGGGTCGCTGTTTACTTCTTGTGCTCAAGAGTTAAAACCAGTGACTGATGTAATTTTCCACGCTATAAGAATAACCTTTTCCGTATACACAAATATGAGATGAAATGACAACAACTATATTTCAACATATTAACCGGATCCAATACATAATAAATTCCTATCTTTCATAATATAATAATAAATAATAAATGATGTTATAATATATACAATATGATTGCAAACACCTAATTTACAAATGTTTGACGTAGAATAAATATGTTATTACGAATAATTGCCGATGGCGGATAAACTTGATATCAAATGATATCGCGTAAAATGATATTATATTAAATTAGTAGGGCTGGAGAATCCTGGACGGTTACATACGCCCTCCTGTTATTTACAGATATAACATATATGAAAATAACACACTACAACAAAACGGCTGATATACACATCATTACATCTTACAAACACTTAATAAAAAAAACATACATAATCAAATCTTGTATCTCACTGTAGAGTGTTTGTTTCAACGATACCAGATAACATTAGTAATAATTCCTGCTGATTTTCTTGCAAAAGTTTGTCAGCAACACTCATAATATTTACAACATAACAACAGGTAAATAACACTATCTTTGTACTTCACCATCAAAGTGTTCGGCAGTTCCAGGTTATATTATATATACACTACACACACCCGTAATCACACGTGGCTTACCTCTCTTAGATGGCCGCAAGCAATTTCTTGTTTTCATTGCAAAAAATATATATACTTAGAAAATTATTGCATTAATTTCCTTCTGCAGTTTCAAAACAAAATCCCAAGATATTCATGGCTTCTACAATGGTGTCAGGTCTAGGTTCACAACCTATACATGAATTCACGTTTTCCAACTCAAGTACATTTTATGTTGTCAAAACAACATCTGGGAGACATTACACTTAATTCGCAGAAATATATCGTCTCAGAGAGCGAATATTATAAGTGCCCAACATGACACGATTACCATCTTTCAATCTGTATGCACAAGGACCAACCCAACAATGAATCTGGAATGGACCCTGATACAACAAAAAGAATTTCTTCGTCACCTTCTCTTCACAGGACGAGAGCATAGGAACACGTAACAGAACAGAATCTCCTACCAGAAATTCGTCTAACACCTGACGTTTCTGCTGTTTGCTACGCTTCTCAGCCGCTTTAATCAAATTCTCTCTCGCTAATCTGACATATATCTGAGAGTCCCGCTGAGGTTCCTGTGTAATACCTAGTACTTTTGTCAGCTCATTCCTAGGATTGCTGCCAAAATGAACGTCTAATGTAGTGAATTTCGTGCTATCATGCTGAACCATATTAATCCATTTCTCAATCAACGCTAAAGAACCAACCCACGCAGTGTGCTTGTCATGAACTAAAGATCTAAACATCCTACCTAATTCCTTCATCGTGCGTTCACACATATTCCCTTGTGGGTTCCTAATTGAGGAAAAAACATGTGTGATACCTAACTCTGTCATCACAGCCTTCCACTTCTTCGAGGTAAATTGAGATCCGCTATCCGATAATAACCTCCTAGGCGTACCTAATTCCTGAACATACTTGTCACAAATAACCTTACTACAACTAAGACCTGTCGCTTTAGGCACGATCAATAAAAGATTGACACACTCTCTACTCGAAACTTCAATAATACCATCCTCTAACATAGCTTCAATTTGATTGTCTACTGCTTTAGCATATTTATGTGGTATCGGATATCTCGGTCCAGCGAATATACTTTTATCCAGCACTGAAAATGAGTGTTCATACACATGTGTTTTGCCAGGTTTCGATGAAAATACTTCCTTGTGTTCTCTCAACACATACAACAATCGGTCCCTCTGACCTTCTTCCAAATTGCTACTTTCTACCACTTCCCTCAAAGCATCATCATGGTTCTCCTCTAACCATACTTCACACAATTTAAAATCCGCTCTCTCTTCTTCATCTTTTGAAACCTCATTAACACACCACATGTTACAAACCTCCACTTTCGTCTGAACTTCGGCATCCCACGTGACTTTAACATGCTCATTATCTCACCTTAAATATACTATCGCCTCATTGTAATCTAACTGAGCTGAGTATAAACTTAGCCAGTCAGATCCCAAGATAACATCAAATATAAGATTCAGAATAACAAGACAGATCTGAATTTTCGACTTCCCCTTAATACAAATAGGTATGGCAACTTGTTTACAGATTTGCTTGGATCGTTTACCTACAGGAGTGACGATATATGTGGACTTAACAGGCATTTCTTCAATCTCAATATTCTCCTTCTTTCTGTCCTCATACCACTTCGGACTTACACATGATCTTTGACTGCCTGAATCCAATAAAGCCTGATACTGCGCCCTCCATATAATGATCGTAACAACGGGGTTATCCCTTTTACTAGCAACTACTTGATTCACTTCAACCTCCCGTAATAACTCATCTCTAACATAGAGATCATAATCCATGTGCGTCATTACACAATTTCTCGCAACATGTACTGAAGACTGATAATCTGATCTCTCATTACCGTCTACAATCAGTTTAAATTACTTTGTCTCCTTGTATCCTGATTTCGGCTTGCACATTCGTCTACATTACGTTCCCTCTGAACATTCCTATTTTGCTGGTGTGACTGATTACCTAGATTTTGTTGTCTCGGTTGAAACTGACCACGGTGATTGTTTTCTTGTTTTCTGGGTGGTGTTTGATAGTTTGTGTGCTCTTGTGTACTACTACTATTTCCTAACGCATCGAAACTTGCTAGCAATCTTTCCATTCCCTGAATAGACTCTATCTGTTGCATACAGCTAGCTTCGCAGATTTTGTTGGGAAAATGTCTGAGTAATAACTTCACAATATCTCTCTCCGCTGACATCCCATCTACGTTTTTACAAATCATAACATGGGCCAGAAAATATTCTGTCATTGAAACTCCTTCGTGTGGCCTAAATTTCCCAAAGACAATGCGTTCTCTTTCCCTGCTTTGTATAGCTTCACTCCAAAATTTTTCTGTGAAATATTTCTGGAATTCCACCATACTGGTCATGCTGCTCTTATACACCGCAAACCATGATTTCGTTTCCCCAATAAAAGCTTTACCAATTATTTCTAACGCTTCTTCCCATTCAATGATTCCTTCTTCGATTCGCTTTTCAAACCGTTTCTTAACAGTGTTTAAAAGATCTAAAGGGTTTGTCTGCCTCCCGTAAAATTTAGGTAGTTCAGTTTCATATATGAAATTTGTACCATGGCACTGACTTCCTGTATTACCTTGCTTTTCTCTGATTTCTTTACGTATTTATGCCTCCGACCTATCAATACGTTCATTTATCCTTTTCACTTTAGTTTCTACGTAATTCGCAATGTGTTCCTGTCTTTCCTTGGTGGTTTTAATTTCAACAGCATAATCCTCTGCTTTCTTAAACTTTTCATTACATATTTTAGCATTAATCTCTACCTTACCACACAGATCATCGTATTATTGTTGTACTCTTTCTCTAACTTTACTATTTTCTTTCTCTACCAACTCTATGACTTCGGTTTTATGTTCAGTTAACTTTCTTTCTACCACTTTCTCATGTTGGCTGCGTCTCATCTCCTGTTCCGCTAACTGATTCTCAAAAAGTTTCTGCTGCTCTAGTGCTTCATCTAATCTACGATTTAAAGCATCCATCTTAGTATTAACTTCTCTGCTAATTTCGGTTTTAGTCTGTTCTATTTCTCTGCTAATTTCGGTTTTCGTTCTCTCTACTTCCTTCTTAATTTCATCTATCCCTTTCATTTCCTTCCTAATTTCATCCGTTTGCTGTAATATCCCTTGCATCATCAAAAACAGTTGTTGACTATTCATTTCACTATTGGTATTACCTTTCTCACCCTCCATCCTAGCTACATCAGATTCTGTGCTATTTTCCATGCTCCCACCACTCTCTACCGTTTTATCTACTTCAATACTTTCATCTACAACATTCCTAGAATTCAGTGTCTCGCCTCCCTTTACTAAGTTTCCGCTACGTAATTTCATGTCCTTTTCACCTTTTGCAGCCATGATTCCCCCAAAATCACACATACAAATTATATGGACACTCACTTAACCCCCAAAAACACAGACTCTACTTTACTGCCTTCTTTCCATGAATACTTATGGTTTTCGAGCTCCACGTTGGTGCGACAAATGTAACTGTTCGCTCTCCTCATCAAGACACTTGGGGAGACGAAAGTTATTACCTTGGGACACATGAATATCAAATAAACTATATGTGGCTTGCCCGCAAATTGCCACGCAAATAGAAACAATTAACATTCCATGGTTTCCCATTTCTCTATGTGATGTTTGGGCGCCAGGGTTACAGTTTTAAACAAAACTGTAAACCAAAATTTATATTTACTAGCATAGAGACTTATACTTAAATCACAGGGGTAGGATTTTAAATAATTAACCATTAAGTATCGCTTAAGAAAGAAAATTTATGCAATATAAAATACAAATGAATTTATTATGCAAAAAAAAATGAGATGAATCGGAAAAGTTCCTTAAAGCGTGGAGGGATTTAGAATTTACGTTACTGAATTTACTAATTGTTTGCTTTCTCTAATTGAAGCTCACCAATTGCAGCTTTCATTGAAGTCGTCGGGTTTCCGTGGTTACTCGTTCTCTTCTTCTCGATGTAGAATTGGCTCCATGGACATCCTTCCTTCCTTCCCTGATGTGGTACGGGCTATCTGGACTAGCACTCCCTAATTGCCTAGTCTTTAAATTAGACATTGGCCCTATACTTGTAAAAACTGATCAGCGTTGATCGTATGAGGAGAAAATTCAGAGATATGAATTTTTCCATATTAGTAGAAATCTCAATCCAACTGAGCTATACTATTTATACGGTACAGACTTGTACCAAATTCCGTAGACTTGAACTAAACATAGTTCTTCGTCCAGAAGATTTACTGTATATAACACAAGCCGTAACTTGTTTCGTCTCACGCAGATCCGATAACATAACCGCAGCTCAGTACTGTATCGAAGCGATAACACATCGTACAAAAATAACTATGTCGCAGAGCGACCACACACTGTTTCAAAAATCAATAACGTCGTTCACAGTAGATGTTCTAATAGTAGATAGGTTCACAGCAGAAGTAGTAGTTAGAATCACAGCAGAAGTTGTAATTCGGATCACAGCAGAAGTAGTAGTTAGGTTCACAGCAGTTGTAGTTAGGTTGTTAGGTTCTGTTCTCGTGGTGAGAATCTCTATATATCCGGGCTCACTCCCACTCTTGGTAACAGTTCAATCTCAAAACTCATATACAACGAAGTATCTGATTCGCAGATCGATTTATCAACTCCCCTTCTCTTCTTTCTTGACAAGTCCAGTAGGTGTGGCAATGATGTAGCTGACCAGCTTGCAAGCCTTGCGCATGGGTCGCTGTTTACTTCTTGTGCTCAAGAGTTAAAACCAGTGACTGATGTAATTTTCCACGCTATAAGAATAACCTTTTCCGTATACACAAATATGAGATGAAATGACAACAACTATATTTCAACATATTAACCAGATCCAATACATAATAAATTCCTAACTTTCATAATATAATAATAAATAATAAATGATGTTATAATATATACAATATGATTTCAAAAACCTAATTTACAAATGTTTGATGTGGAATAAATATGTTATTACGAATAATTGCCGATGGCACATAAACTTGATATCAAATGATATCGCGTAAAATGATATTATATTAAATTAGTAGGACTGGAGAATCCTGGACGGTTACAATAGCTGCAGTTGCTTAAGTGCGGCCAGTATTTGGGAGATAGTGGGTTTGAATCCCACTGTTGGCAGCCCTGAAGATGGTTTTCCGTGGTTTCCCATTTTCACACCAGGCTACCTTAATTAAGACCACGGCCACTTCCTTCTCACTCGTAGCTCTTTCCTTTCCCATCATCGTCATAAGACCTAACTCTGTCGGTGCGACGTAAAGCAACTTGTACCCCCTGTGGGTGGGGGACGCAGACAAAGAATACACCCACAGTATCCCCCTGCCTGTGGTAAGAGGTGACTAAAAGGGGCGACCAAGGGATGATCGAATTGGATCCATTTGACTACGAGTAATTAGTTCCATCATGCAGGGAAACCCATGGGTCGCTTTTACTTGCGCGTAGTACCACTATTTTAGGTAAACAGTAGGTTTGTGATTAGTAGCCATGTTATTATTTATTATTAGGTTTGTTACGACCCCTGAGGATCACGAATGACTTGTTCGGTACGTCTTCTTTCTTCCCAATACCTCTTCATTCTCTCGCTCCTCCTCTTTCTCTCAGCTTCCGTGATCTGAATCTGGATCCTGGTGTCTGTCCATCTGTGGCCTTCCACGAGCTTTTTGTATTTGGACCTATCCTTTATGCCAATAGTCTCCCAATCTTCTCTGACTTCCTTCATCTACTTATTTCCAGTTAAGCAGGTTGCATTCCATATCTTCTTCGTCAGCCTACTGTCATCCATCCTCATGAGATGTCCAACAAATCCTAACCTTCTCGTTTTTATCACACTCGAGATTGGTTCTATACTCGCATATAGTTCCTGCCTTGGTCTGTGTACCCAGAATTCACCTTGCTTTTTTGTGCCCCATATATGTCTCAAGATTCTTCTTTCCTCCTTCTCCAGTTGTATGCATGCTCTCTTGCCTAATGTCAGCATTTCAGTTTCATATAATGCAACATTCCTGATGGTTATCATGTAGTGTCGCAGTTTGGCGTTCCTCAAGAGGTTCTTCTTTCCATATGTAGTCATGGCTGCATATCGTAGTTTCAGCAGCAGGTGAGCTCTGTCTGTGGTACTTTTGTTGCTTTGTACTTTACCCATGATGTTCTCACCTAGGTACCGGAAGCTGTCGACTCTCTCTACCACTTGGCCTTTTACATTCCAATCGGTCTTCGTATTCAGTACCTTCGTCTTGTATGCTATTTTTAGACCAACCTTTGCTGCAGTCTCAGCTAGATTTGCTAGTGCCAACTTTGCGTCTTCTTCCTTCTCATGTAACAACACCATATCATCTGCGAAGGCAAGGCAATCCACTATGACATTGTTTTTGATCTTATATCCAATCTGTACACCTTCAATTCCCATGGTTCTATTCAACTGTCTCCACTGCTTCACCACTTCATCCAAAACTAGATTAAATAATATTGGTGAGCCATAGTGAGCCATAGTGTGTGAACCCACGTGGGTTTTACAGTACCTGTGATTAGTACCACTATATGAGCAACACCATGGGTCTGCCTTGCCTGTGATTAGTACCCACTATGTGGGGAACACCACGGGATAGTTTTCTTTTTTTGCTAGTTGCTTTACGTTGCACCGACATAGATAGGTCTTATGGTGATGATGGGACAGAAAAGGGTTAGGACTGGGAAGGAAGAAGCCATGGCCTTAATTAAGGTATAGCCCCAGCATATGCCTGGTGTGAAAATGGGAAACCACGGTAAACCATTTTCAGGGCTTCCGACAGTGGGGTTCGAACCTACTATCTCCCGAATACTGGATACTGGCCGCACTTAAGCGACTGCAGCTATCGAGCTTGGTCCACGGGATAGTAAGAGTTCCTGTGATTAGTACATGTATGTGAGGAACACTATAGGTTTGCGTTGCCTGTAAATGGTGCTGCAATGTGAGGAACACCATAGGTCTATGTTACATGTGCTCATTACATTACCTGTGAGTAATACCATAAGGTGTGGAATACCGCGAGTCTATGCTAATTTGGATTTGTACCGCAAGATGACAAATACCATGGTTCTACTTTCCTAGCAATAAGTACCATTGAGAGGAGCTGATGACCTGGATTATGTACTCCTTTAGACTACAGGCATCATCATTTCAGGATTGTGCTTTAGAAGCAGTCCCTTGGTCGGTAATACTATTGTTTAATGCTAGGTTCTGGAAATGTGGGGCATTGCGGTTCAGATCTACTGATTGTTTTAAATTCATATTCATCCATTCATTCTTCATCATCACGTTTTGAATTCTGGTCAGTGGATGATGTTGGTTTTTTAAATTATCATTATATTTCATCTCATTTCGTACCATTAGGGGCCGATGACCTAGATGTTAGGCCCCTTTAAACAACAAGCATCATCATCATCATCATCATCATCATCGAGCAACTTGTAAAATTAAATTTAAAAAAATTATCTGAAAGTCAACCCATTCATATTCCAAGCTGTTATTATGGGATCAAAAAGTAATAATTTGAAATTGAACAGAGTTAAAATTCCTCCAATCCTCTTCCTCGAAAGACATACAGTATAACAATGAAGTATACTGTAGATATCGTTTTTGATAAACATTTAGCCTGAACAGGCCCCATTGCAAAAATCTGCCAGTAAGTTTCCTTTTCCCCACATTCCCTTAAAAGTTTACAGGATCTCCTTCCATTAAATTTGAGAAAGTTACTTTCACAGAGTTTAATTCTGCCAGTCATTGACTGTGGTTACTTAACATCCGTAACAGCACACTTAGCGCTTAACTTGAACAAGCTCATAATACCTCTGTCCATTTTATACTTAACAAGTCAAGGCATTGTCTTGAACAGCTATCATTGTTATACTTAGCAGTGAGAAGAAACCTCCACTCGGTCTTGCTTGCCTACAACATTCTCTGTACAGGTACACCAAGTTATTTGAAGACAGATCGTAAATCCTTGTCCTCCCTAAATAGCATCCCCACATGGTCAGAAACCTCTTCTTACCAAGCAAGTGGCTGTGCGATGTGGGTCACATAGCTATCCGCTTGCATTTGGGGGATAGTGGGTTCAAACTGTACTGTCAGCAGTTCTGAAGATGATTTTCCGTGGTTTCCGATTTTCACACTAGGTAAGGCCATGGTTGGTTCCTTTCCACTCTAGCCTTTTCCTATCCCATTATCGCCATAGGACCTATATGTGTCTGTGCAACATAAAACAGATTGTTAAAAAAATAATAATAATAATATTAAGAAACTTCTTCCCTGCTGTATTTCCCAACCTACCACATGGCAAATTATGGTAACTCATTCATACCTGGCTGTAATTAGAGACATACCTTGTAGAAACGTATAAAAAGTAGAGCTGTAGGTCTATTAAAAATTTTAATTGGTTAACCGAATGACTGTAATTGATTAATGGAATTTTAATCGGGTTCACACAGTATAGGTTCGATAAACACTCTTGGCATAATGTACTTTTATAATTCAGTATGCAATAAAGATGACTTTTTATTTTATTTTAAATTTTAGTTGTATTGGTGGCATGCAAGTTATGAAAAAATATTTAAACAGCTGTTAAGTTTATATTATTACTTATATTTCAATATTGATGATTTAATTATACAAAAGTTTGGAACTGTGAAGTTGACAGTTGATTACAGTCACACCTGTTTGCTCCAGGACTTCAGACGTGTCAGTATGATGACATGTTCAGAACCAAGAGCCGCCCTTCACTTGGCAACAGTATTTCCAGCATCAGTGAACACACTCACAGGGAACTGAAATAGCTGGATTAGAAAGCAATTTTTTTGCTATGTGTGTGAGATATGGAAGTTGGACTGAATGTATTTTCCACTATTGCAAGGGGTCTGTGAAGTCATCTTCTAGTTCCATCTCAATCGCAAGTGGTGCCGAATTCAAAACCGAAATGGCATGACCAGAACCCTCTTCGTCTTTGTTGGTTTCAAAATTCAGTCTCCTCTTCTTGCTGTGTGATTTTACTGGAACTTATTCCACATGGATTCCCGGTCCTTTTGTCAATACATCTAAAATATTTCAATCTCGGTTAAAGAGTGGTAGCTTCCTGGCATGTCAGGTTACACCAGTTATTTATCCTAGGCATTGAATCTTCTACAAGAGTCCTATTAAATCTAGCTATGAACCCAGAATCAACATCAGAGCAATGTAAAGATAATTTCAAGTGTGTTACCGCAGTCAGTACAATACTACATGTCACATATTTGGTACCACCTAGGAGATATCATATTTCTAAACATGCCTTAAGAGTGTAACATTGTCAACTCACCTCCGCCGTATTTGTCATCTTCCACTGCTTTCTTCCCAATCTTTGACATCCGCACACTGCCACACTACGGGACTACTGTCTGCCGATTAACTGATCTGGATGAAGTCATCAACTCATCAACTCTACACTCCTCATGGACGTTCTTGGCGTTTCTAGTGCCGTGTGTCATGATTTCCCCTGTACCTCCACTCTCCAACTGACCTATATAAGCTGCACTCTTTGTTTACTACTTCGAGGCTTTCTCCAGCTGTTGGGGAGAGGGTAACATCTTTGTGGTATGCTGCTGTAAATTTTCACCTCGATATTGGACTTTTATTATTCGACCATGAGGTATTGTAAACTTCTCATTTGTAAACTTTGCACGACTTTTTTGAGTAGTTGCACTTGATCATTATCGATAAGAGAGAGGTGGATCTCTAATTCCTTTAACTTATACGCTGATGGAATTTATGTACAGATGAACATTATTTTGACAATACGCTCGAAAACCTTTCGTACTTCTTTGCTTTAAATATTTTTCTACTTTAACTTTTGGACTGATAACTTCATTCTCTCGGGCCTAAATGCATCTCTTCTCTATTGACTGTTTTCTAGAACTCGTCATTTGTGATATTTGCAATGTTCTCTATTCAGGTCAAGTCTTATGGTATCCCTGGACTCGGTAATTTAAAATGTTTTTCTTTGGTTCACTCTCCTATTCAGTTGCTTTTCCTATTTCCCTAATGTTTCTTATTACTCGTTGTAAAGTTGGTTGGGAAACCTTTGTTGTTTCATGAACGTGTTTGTTTATTCTATTTGGATAAAATCCAACTCATATTTATGTAACTGATATCTGTTAATATCTATTGTGAAATGTGTTCTAATCTTCTAGTATTTTCTTGCTTTGCTATTCCTAACTTGTTGTGGCTTGTGTTTGAATACATCTATTTTGTTCATCCAAAATTGGCAATTTTTCTTCATCCCCTAGTGCCCTTGTATTTTCCTAATTACTTGTACTTATTGCTATTTAAATTTTCCCCCTTTGTACAATCCACGGTTTACCTCTTGTTGTCCAGCACTTTGTGAATATGTTGCATCCATGATCGTTTTTCTTCCTTTCGTAAATAAATAATCATAATAATCATAATATTAATTAATCTACCTATCACAAGAGACACGATAATTTTTTTTACCATCTCCCATTCATTTGTTGTTAGAGGTCTGATATTAGAAGAATGGGTGGATATGACATCTATAATACCCCTCTTAGCTTTCGTAAGTCTCTCGAACATGAAATATGTGCTATTCCATCAAGTAGCTATGTCCTGTTTTAATTTACATGCATCAAAGCCTTATTCTTTCAGTTTTTAATCAACCTGATTTTCTAGATAAGGGCTGTGTATAAAATGTCTCACTAATGTTTCGATAGCAGCATCCTTAATAGCTTTATTTAAACTTAATTGTAGAGTGTGGGCTGCGCACCGAAAATTGTTGTACTTTATTCTTTCAACTCCTGGAATGATATTTTTGCTTTGTCAGCAACAACTTTATCTTCCAATCCTCATTCACAAACTACATTTTCAAATTCCTCTGTGCAGTTAGTGGCATAATTGTTTTCTGTAAAATGTTTAACTTGTAACTTTGAATTATGATATTTCCCAGTTTGATTCAATCCAGTGAGCTGTAACCCCCAAGTAGTTACAGTTGGATATGGAAGACCAAAAATTCCCTGTGAGACTAATAGATTCTGCTTGTTTCAGTTCATTTAATAATTTTGACTTTAATGCAATAAATTCCTTTTGTTACCGTGTCTCTGGAGGGAAGATGTACATGTCAGAATAGAAAGTTTCACTTAAAACCTCTTCAAGGTCACAATCAGCGACAGTGTTGACCAGAATCTATTAAAGAAACTATTTAAAATAGTTTCTTTAATAGATTTAGACAAGTCAATACAGGATCAAATAAAATATGTTTATCAACAGTGTTGACTAGCCTACTATCCTGCACAATCCACTTCACTGTAGTCCAAATACTTAGTAAATGTCTGTGTGACTGGTGGGGCTTGTTCCTCAGCATTGTACTAAGACATTATCTGAATATTCCTAAAGTGTGAAAACTCACCCAAAAATTGAGTTTCATGTACCCCAGAAATTCTTTGTAAACCATGTTTGTGGTATTACCTATTGGGGCTAAGATGACCATGCGACATAGAACTGTACATGTGAGAAACAGTCTTCTCTCAAGTCGAAAAAATAAATACAGGTTTCTTAGTTTTTAAAGGAGATTCCAAATACCTATTCCCACATCTGTAACAATTTCAGTTTTTGAGATATACATAAGTATCTCCATAAAAAGAATTCAACTCCTTGATCAGTCCTTCCCCCACCCTCACCCCCATCTAAGCGTATTTTCCAAAAACAGAAATACATGATTCTTTATTTAAAAAGGAGATTCCAAATACCAATTTTTACGTCTGTAACATCTTCAGTTTTTAAGATATAAGTATCCTCATAAAAAAATGATTCAACTAATTTTCACTTCCTTTCACCCCCTGTTAAGTGCCTTCTCCAAAAGCAAAAAGTTACAGGTTCCTGTATTTTTAAAGGACTTTTCCAAATACCAAGTTTCATGTTTCTCACGTGGTAAGTTTTTGACATAATGTAGATATACCGGTACTCATTTTAAAAATTCACCCGCTTTTCTTTTCAGCCCCTTACCTGGATTTTCCAAAAACATGAAAGTACATGTTTCATTATTTGTAAAGGAGATTCCAAATGCCAGTTTTCATGCCTTTACTTCTGTAACACCTTCAGTTTTTGAGATAAATGTATACTCATAAGAATACCGGCAATTCAACTTCTTCTTCTTCTTCTTTCCACCCTTCTCCGGCCTTGAGTGGACTTTCCAGAAAACAAAAAATATGCGTTTCTTTATTTTGAAAGGAAATTCAAAATACCAACTTTTACGTCTTTAACAGCTTCAGTTTTTAAGATAAAGTATCCTCATAAACATATTTCAACTCCTTATTTACTTATTTTCAACCCCACACCCCTCATGTCGATTTTACGAATAAAACAAATGCATGTTTCTTCATTTTTAAATGAGATTCAAAATACTAATTTTCACGTCTGTAACATCTTCAGTTTTTGAGATATAAGTATACTCATAAAAGTAATACAACTCCTTTTTCACTCCCCTTCCTACCCGTTAAGTTGTTTCCTCAAAAGTGCGCGTTTCTTTATTTTTAAAGAAGATTCCAAATACCAATTTTCATGTGTTTAACATTTTTAGTTTTTGAGATATAAGTATCCTCACACAAAGAATTCAACTAATTTTTCAATCATTCACCCCCCCTATGTGGATTTTCCAAGGGACAAAAGAACACGTGTTTCTTTACTTTGAAAGAATATTCGAAATACAAATATTCATGCCTCTAACATCTTCAGTTTTGAGATACAAGTATCCTCATAAAATGATTTCAAATGATTTCAACTCCTTTTTAACCCCAGCCTGTTAAGTTTATTCCTCCCACTCCCCCCCGCTTCCAAAAGTGTGTGTTTCTTTATTTTTTGAAGGTGATTCCAAATACAAATTTTCATGTGTAACCTTAAGGTTTTGAGATATAAGTTTCTCCAGAAAAAGAATTAAGATTTTTTACATTCTTTCACATTCCCCACTGAAGTGAATTTTCCGAAAACAAACAGTACCCGTTTCTTTAAAAGAGCTTCCGAATACCAATTATCACGACTGTAACATCTTAAGTTTTTGAGATATATGTATCCTCATCATAGGAATTCATCTTCCCCCCCCCGTACCAAGTTGATTCCCCCAACAAATGCGCATTTCTTTATTTTCTGAAAAAAAAGTGTTTCTTTATTTTTATTTTTAAAGGAGATTCCAAATACCAATTTTCACGTTTGAGATATATATATATCCTCATTTAAAAAATTCACCCCCCTTTTCACCACCTTAGCTATGGAATATCCAAAAATCCTCCCTTAGCAAGCACCTACATGTTAATATGAATGTATCCCCAAAATTTCATTCCTTTATGTCCAGTAGTTTTGGCTAGGCGATGATGAATCAGTCAGTCAGGACAAGTTATTTTATACATATAGATTTGTCTTGGCATGTTTTAGCACCATCATATGAACCAGGATCAAACTCGTTAAATTTGGCTTACAAGAGACGTACAGTATCGCATTTCTCATGCCGACCTACCTTGAAATTCCGGTGGCAGAAACGATGTACCGAAAGAAGGTCATATCCAAAAATTATCTTCTAGTTTTAACCGATACTGATAGCATTTTCATGGATGGAGATGTAAAAGTCACCTTCGTAATCTTAAATGGATTGATTTGACTCATCTACCTTTTAATAGTGCGTTTGAAGATGCATACAACTGTATGTTGAGAGTCATTAAAATGGTTGAAGTTTGATGAACACACATCAAAGAACAGATCAGTTATTTCAGTAACTATTATCATGTGTTTAGAGTGCTGACATGCTGTGCACTGACTATATGCAGGTAATAATACTGCTCAATGAATTTTATCAGTCCTTAACACAGAACATGCTCTTTCAAATCTTTAGGGCTCGTTGATACTTCTTAGTCCATTTGGGATTTTAAATTTTTTGATTTAAAAAAAAAAAATTGAAGCTCTTTAGGTCTTTTCAATCGTGAAATTACCAGCGCTTTGCCCCACTGCAGCAGTGAGCTCATCAATTGGATTGCTGCACCTTTCCAGGACGCTGGCGGTTAGTGTGCCATTCAAACATGGGAGACTACTGGCAAAAATGAGTGCAATTGGACTAGACAAAAGAGTGACTGAATGGGTTGCTATATTTCTACAAAATAGATCTCAGAGAGTTAGAGTAGGTGAAGTTTTGTCTGACCCTGTAATAGTTGAGAGGGGAGTTCCTCAGGGCAGTGTTATCGGACCTTTATGTTTTCTTATATATATAAATGATATGAGTAAAGGAGTGGAATCGGAGGTAAGGCTTTTTGTGGATGATGTTATTCTCTATAGAGTGATAAATAAGTTACAAGATTGTGAGCAACTGCAACGTGACCTCGAAAATGTGAGATGGACAGCAGGCAATGGTATGTTGATAAACGGGGTTAAAAGTCAGGTTGTGAGTTTCACAAATAGGAAAAGTCCTCTCAGTTTTAATTACTGCGTTGATGGGGTGAAAGTTCCTTTTGGGGATCATTGTAAGTATCTAGGTGTTAATATAAGGAAAGATCTTCATTGGGGTAATCACATAAATGGGATTGTAAATAAAGGGTACCGATCTCTGCACATGGTTATGAGGGTGTTTAGGGGTTGTAGTAAGGATGTAAAGGAGAGGGCATATAAGTCTCTGGTAAGACCCCAACTAGAGTATGGTTCCAGTGTATGGGACCCTCACCAGGATTACCTGATTCAAGAACTGGAAAAAATCCAAAGAAAAGCAGCTCGATTTGTTCTGAGTGATTTCTGACAAAAGAGTAGCGTTACAAAAATGTTGCAATGTTTGGGTTGGGACGAATTGAGAGAAAGAAGAAGAGCTGCTCGACTAAGTGGTACGTGGTAATTCTAAATTCCCATGGAGGGAATTAGATACTTTTCCACCAATAGAGCATATAAAAAATCAGATCAAAAATTAGATGTTGGCTTTTCAGGCGTTTGCTCTATTAACCAGCATTTCGTCTTAGGTCTGACACTAGACTCGTCAGAGTGGGATGTGTCAGACCCTACCCACTGATGCTGGGGTGTATGCAGGTGAACTTATCAGAAGCCTCTTATGTGGCACAGTCTGATAACTGCATACGGGAGATAAAACTCCACAATGGAATTAATGCCCGCCTAGCAATTCCAAATGGTAATTCTAAATTCCCATGGAGGGAATTAGATACTTTTCCACCAATAGAGCATATCAAAAATCAGATCAAAAATTAGATGTTGGCTTTTCAGGCGTTTGCTCTATTAACCAGCATTTCGTCTTAGGTCTGACACTAAACTCGTCAGAGTGGGATGTGTCACCCCAGCATCAGTGGGTAGGGTCTGACACATCCCACTCTGACGAGTCTAGTGTCAGACCTAAGACGAAATGCTGGTTAATAGAGCAAACGCCTGAAAAGCCAACATCTAATTTTTGATCTGATAAGTGGTATGTTCCAAGCTGTCAGCGGAGAGATGGCGTGGAATGACATTAGTAGACGAATAAGTTTGAATGGCGTTTATAAAAGTAGGAAAGATCACAAAATGAAGATAAAGTTGGAATTCAAGAGGACAAACTGGGGCAAATATTCATTTATAGGAAGGGGAGTTAGGGATTGGAATAACTTACCAAGGGAGATGTTCAATAAATTTCCTATTTCTTTGAAATCATTTCGGAAAAGGCTAGGAAAGCAACAGATAGGGAACCTGCCACCTGGGCGACTGCCCTAAATGCAGATCAGTATTGAATGATTGAAACACTACAGCAAGCCTCTTGGGTAGGACAATGCAGTGAAAGTGCACTAGGGGAAGTATGTACCTCCACTTGCATAAATGCCTGCCTTTGGTCTTTATATAAGAAATTAAATTACCAGAAGGAAAGCTGCCTCTGTGGATCAGTGGTAGAGTGTCGGCCTCCGGATCCCAAGATAGCGGGTTCAAACCCGGCAGAGGTGGTCGGATTTTTGAAGGGCGGAAAAAAGTCCATTCGACACTCCATGTCGTACGATGTCAGGATGTAAAAGATCTCTGGTGACACATTTGGTGTTTACCCGACAAAATTCATTAAATCTCAGCCATAGACTCCCAAGAGAGTTTCGGTTTACTCGGTCTGCCATCTAGTGAGCCTAGAGAAAAACGGAACATCGAAATTGACGAGCAGACAGCCAGATGGCGTCAAATTGAAATGTCTGCACACAATGTTGTCACTGGAATTTTTGAACAGGGTGTGTTGCCTTGTGTTGGTTATGTATTCTAGAAAGTGTTTTCTGACTGTTCTGGAAATGGAAGATTCGCAATCGTGCGTATTCAAGAAAATTGTTTAAAGTTTGCGACTGAAGTAGGAGTTGTGATTGGTGAATCTGGGCGGCGATAGGCGGGCCCCTACTTTCTGATTGGCTACTCCAAGGCCAGAGTTCCCTTTTTATAGAGAACGAGGCAGCATTTCGTGGTCTGTCTGTGGTCTGTGAGCCGTCTGTCTGGTTGTCCGAAGTTTTGACGTCGTCTCGCTACCAGGATGGGCCATTTAGGGGTAAGCACTCTTGATTTCTGTTCCAGCTTAAATTTCCTGTAATGTTCGCTTGCTTTTCATATAGGAGTCTGCCCTAACCTCGCCTAGATTCACCACTTAATTATTTATGATGCCTTAGCATTTCAGCTGGGCTTGCCTGCTTGTTTTCGAGGCATTCCCCGTTCCTTGTTTTGCTAAATATGTAAATTATAGTTTAATATATTTACCTTGGGGTTTTGCCTCTGGTAGTTCCGTGTCATTTTATGTATGCCAGAGTTTTTGAAAAGTACGTTTAACTTCAGTGTAAATTGTAATAGCGTATTACGTTCCTTCTTACCTACTAAATTGCATTGTACAACTGGATTTGTAACTAGATGTATAGTTTGTTTGAATCTTTGAACTTATAGGAAGCTATTGTCAAGGAACGTGTATTAATAATTGGTGTGTCTCAGCAGAACATGTAGGTTGCATTTTACTATCGTTATATGTCGGTACCTTCCGCATGGCGGAATTTGTTCGGAATTTATTTTTAAAGTCCATTTGTAAATAATATTTTGAAAATTAAGGATCAAGGTTGATTATTTCTGAAACTGCAACCCAAGCCATATCCATGCCCTCAGTAGGTTCCCATCTCCTTCCCACTTTCCTGGTTTATTGTCATGTAGTTGGCCCTACTGATATTTACTAATGTTATCGGTGGAGCTCCGCGTAGTTTCAGCCTATGTTTCACTAAGTGTGTAGTGGTTTTTGGTACTGTGTAATTGCACTCACTTTCCTCCCTTTACTGTGTTTAGTGTTTTGTTTAGTGTAACCGCTGTAGTAACGGTAACAAAATTAAATTATGCATACTTCCCATAATGCACCGTCACTGCATTTTCCTACATAGAATGCTTGCAGTGGTGTCTCAATGGCACACTAGCTGCCAGCGTCATGGAAAGGTGTAGCAATCCAACTCCTGAGCCTAATGCCATACTGGGGTGAAACGCTGGTAATTTCATGATTAAAAAGGCTGGAAGGTATGTTTTCCTTAACAAAGGTGTGTATGTTACAAAGATCAACGTATGTGTGACTTTCAAAGAAAGCTTCATCTGTAAGTTCAACCTTAGTGAGGAAGATTTCATTAGTATACTTGCTGTAGACATCATTTAGAGAATTTTAACTGATTTTGGAAGTCATCACCATGTAACTGTTGATAA